>NW_010206856.1:29519-100552 GCF_000695765.1 Mesitornis unicolor
TCGTTGCTCCCTGAGCGGGGCTGGTGGGATGACACAAAGCAGTTGGATCACGATACAGTTTGGGGACAAACACAGCTAGCGTTCCTGTGAGAGAAGCAGACTATAGTCAACTGAGTAAGCAAGAAATGAGTGTTAGAGAGAAAACTATATAGCATATGTGGGGGAGAAAAAACAAAACAGTGACTCTGTTTCCACTGCCAGAATATTTAAAAACAAACAAATAAGAAAGCAAAGCAAAGCACGTCTCGCAATTAAGGGAACCTGTGGATTTTTCTTACTATGAATGAGGCCGTGTGTGGATCTTTTCTTGCTAAAACGTCTTCGGGGAGGTTGGACCGTCCACTCCCCAAGAGCACGTCATGGTCAGTGCAGGACCTCGTGAGGCCACGTGTGGATTGGCCACAGAGGCCTACAGGAGCTCCAAATTGGTTTGAACTTTCATCCTTTAAAACCACAAAGAAACTGTGGCCTCTTGTGCCAAACTGTCTCAGATTCTCCCTTGTAAGGGTTTGAGCATGGCTGGATTTATGGAGGTGCCTTCCTTTGCAGATGTTGGTGTTTCATCACCCAGGACAGCCCCGTTGTCCTCCACGATGCCACGTTGTCAGTGTAGGCCCTGGCGCAGGCATGCGCTCTCATCCCCCTCAGACTGCAACTTGGAGGCACTCCTGACCCCACCAGCCCGGACATTGTGGCTGTCGTTCTCTGGGCCATCCACCTCTGCCTCCATCTCCTCACATCTCCTCATCCTCTCTCCAAAATCTAAGTTTGGCAGTGTGGGAGATGCAGGGATTTTCACCTCATGTTCCTCAAGGTCTGGTTGCTTCACTGGCCGGAGCAATCCCTTCTGGGGCCTGCAGAGGCCCCAGGTAAGGTAACCAGAAGCTCTGAGCAAGAAGGGTGGTGAGAATGGGGGGAATGCACCAGAAATGCAGAAGTTCTTACCAGTGGCATGTTTTAGGGTCAGTAGTAATGAAACAAGTGTATCATCGTTCTCTTTTGACAATTAGTCAGGGCCGGGACATTTCTTGTAAAGACCCCATGACTAATATTACTGTGGGGAATCCAGAGGGCTCCGTGAACTTGATTTTGAGGTTTGCACGAGGTTTGTTGAGATAGGCACAGTTTTCACAAGGAAATGATGTTCTCCTTTGCTCTCTTTTTAAATTTTTTTTTTTTTTTAATAGTGCAGCTAGAAAAACTGAGCATCTCTAATGTGACACTCATTGCTTCTTCCCCAGCCTAGGTGCTCTGGGTCCCTTCTCCGCTGGCAGAGCACTAGGAGGAACTTGCTTTTGGTGGAAAGACCCTGTGCCGAGTCCAGAATAAGCAGAATACTTAATTTTCAGAAGGAATGCAAGTGGATGCCACGGAAATGAAAGATCCTGTTTAACGCTGATACTGCAACCTTCATCTATTTTTTTAATTTTTTGTTTCAAACTGAAATGTGGAAAAACATTTCAGATGGTGCAGAGGGTTTTTGGAGAGTCTGCGTTTCCCACACGCTTGGGTCTGTGCAATGCCTTTGTAGGTGGTGTGTGGTTTGTGTCAATCAGCAGTCAGGTGCTAATGGTGATGGAGCCGCGTTCAGCCTCTGAACCCGACGCCGAGCACATTGATCTTTGCAAACACGTTTATACAAGCTGGGGGAACTGCGCTATCTCCCAGGTTTCCTTTTGTAGCTCGGGAGAAGGCAGAATACCACTTCTGCAGCAGCCTCAGATGTTGCTGCGACAAGCCCTTCCTTCGCCTTGATATCAATTTAGCGATTTCATCTTTTCCCCGGCAGACTAAGCAGCAGCACAGATTGGCTGTTATAATTAATTTTGTGCAGGAAGCAAGAGCTGAATGTTCCAGCATCTCCTGGTTTTCGCTCTGGCTGAAGAGAGCACTCCTCGTACCTGCTACTCTTCCAGTTACAGTCTTTTCAAGGAAAATAAATCCCACTTCTCATGTGTCTGGGTATGGGTTTGGTGATGAAGTTTAAGGGGATCAGCGTAGCATCCTTGTTGGATGGGGCAGCTGTTGATCCGAGTGAACAAAAGGATTAAAAAAAAATACAGCCATCATTGGGGAAATTGGTGCTGGTGGCCTTTTGAGCTCTTCCTGTTATGACTGGTTGCGTCTTGCTGCTTTTCTGAATCTACCACCAAGAGCACATCGTAAGAAAGTGAAACTCCCATGTCAGCCTGGCCGTGTCAGTGGGTGATGATGGTGCTGTGCACTCTCAGGGCCGTTTGCCTTCTCTCGCTAGTTTGGATTTTGAAAAGGGATTGATTTTATTCAGAAATGCTACATACCTATTAGTGTGATCCTAGGACACCTGGCAGAGCTGCTCCTGCCAAGCACTGAAGAGCCGTAAGCGTTGTTAAAACTTCAAAAATGAAGCAGAAGCACTCAGCAATTCTCAGAAGTGCTCAGCACCTTCCAGGATCGAGCAATTTTAAAAAGAAAAAAAAAAAACCACACAACAAAAAACATGAGATGTAGTTATGCAAATTATGACCTTTAAATGCATTTTATATTTGGATTGAAGTTGCTAACGCATTCTTTCCAAGTTCTGTTTTTCCAGCGCGGTTCTGCTTTGGGTGCTTCTCTTTGTATCGGTGGAGCGGAGTCGTGCCGGCCCCGCAGAGGGACCACAGGACATGATGGCTCAGAAAAGCAGACACCGTGCTGCGGCGTGGGCAGCACATCAGTTAGCGAGGAGCCTAAATTGGTGGATTTTCTTTTCATTGGAGGGTCTGAGCACGTTAACTAGGTGGCAGATTCCTCATTAGCTAGATGGATTAAAATTTGTATCGTGGCTGATGCCTATCCTGACTAATACGTGTAAGTAACAGCTCGTTCTACTGGAGCTATTGGACGTGGCTTGGGTGGAGGAGAGGAATTGGCTTCTGCGGAGGATATTTGCAGAAAGTCACATTTCCACCATATGTTAGCAGGAGTCTCTTTGGATGCAGGTTTTGGATGGAGGCCTCTATGTTGCTGTAATCTGGTTTGTCCTTTTTCTACCACTAGTTCTGAATCATACCAACTACTTGGACTCCTCTGTGTGTTTCCTGAAGGACAGCGGGAACATTTCTGCTGGCTCAGCTGCCTTTCACCTCTTACTTCATCTCAATGAAGAAGTAAGGTCTGGGGGACGGATGGAGGAAATCTGTGTCTGTCAGGAGTGAGAAGGGCTGCAAAAAAACCTGAAAATTCTGCCAAATTTAAGGAGAAAAAAAAAAAAAGGGAAAGAAAAAGGAAAGTACCATGAATCTCATCAATCCCGATTTAGGTCTGGCTTGTGAGAAACTATTATATAGGAAGAGAAATATCCCTTTAATTTTTAATAGCTTTGCAGTGAAGTTTTATTAGGCAATAATCTGGTTCCTGAGTGGATAAAAGATAAGGGTGAGGGCCAAATAATTTTTTCCCCTGCTGTGCAGTTGGGAAAGGGAGAGAGGGGTCATGGTGAGCCTGCTGCCTTCTGGAGTGCAGAGCAGCATCCTTCCCTGTGCCACAAGCACAGCGAAAGCTTCCAAATGGATGTTTACAACATAAATATGTTCAGGATGTGGGTAGCGAGAGAAGTGTGGGAATAGACGCGAAGGTGCATGGGAGTGGGGATGCGAAGGGGGAGGTGTGAAGAGAGCCAGGAGAGTGTGATGCACATTTTGCAGATAACTTCTCTCCGGGTACCTCCTCCCAAAGCCTGGCTGTGGACTTTCCTGCTCCTACCAGCGTGTCCTGAGGTTTTATGTTCCCCGCAAAGAATCACTTTCTCCTACCCGTCTCTGCTAACGTCACTAGTGTCTTCTTCCCAGGATGGTTTATTTTCGGGGAGCAGCAGCTGATAACAAGCCGGGATTGGTCAAGCAGCTTCATTTGTAGTGTGGTTGGTGGTGGCGGCTGGCATTTCTTCCAGTGTTTCCCAGGGATGGAGGGCAGCAGACGTTTCACTGGCACTTCATAAAGCAGCGTAGGGCACTCCTCAATAACATAACCCCTATGCCAGCGCGGTCGCTAAACCCACAAGTCCCTTGGGCAGTAGCAGACGACTTCACTTGGCGCTGCTGCTTGTTTTGCTGTTGTCTCAGATGGCTAGGCAGCCTTTCTGCGATTCTAAGGCAGCGTGTTATTGCAGTATCTGGGGTGAAATTGCCACTTACAGGGATACAGGTGACAATCTGAGCCCCTTTGGCCGTCAAGCATCAGTGACTGGGGAGGCTGGTGGTGCGGGGCACCCTGGGCACACTGCATTGAGTACCAGAGAGCAGCACCGGGCCCTTTCTTGTCATTATTTTTGTTTTTCTGTTTTTGAACATCTGCTTGCCCAATTGTTTTCTGGGTTTTGGTTTCTTCTCTTTTTCCCCGTGGCTCTTTTAATTTGTGGTGAATGTGTATTTAATGTAAGTAAGATGTTAGCTTCTGTCTGGTTTTTCAGCGAGCATTCCAGTAATTACTGGAGTACCTTTGAATGCTGCAGCTGCTATTTCTGAGTTAAGGAATCACATTTTCCAAGCATTTTTAACTGAATTCACATGGGTAAAACTTGGCATTCAGATTGCCGGCCCACATATCTTATTTTGTCTTGATCCTTTCAGTTAGCATATCAGCTTTGTGTTTGACTAAAATGGTTAAAATGGCTTCCCGCTGCTTTAGGTGGGCTTGTAGTAGTGTTATTTTATGAAATTGTTTTAACTAAAAAAACTATATTGGTTTGGGCCCTGAAATGATTTCTTTGTAGTTACTACTGTGGGTCAGTGTCCTTTTTTTCCTCATTTTCTTTTTCCCTCCTGTCCTCCTCACCCCTCATTACCTGTGAAGCAGTTGCTTTTATTTTACTATTACTTGTTGGCACATCTCAGAAGCTGCTCCGAGTGTGGTTTGATCCCTTCTCTGCTGGTATCAGGGGATCCCTTCGTGCCAAAGGATGCTGGCCAAGGCCAGGCTTCTCCCCGTGCCCCCAGCAATGTTAACCTGGCTTTTCCAAATGTAATGTACCCAGTTCCTGTTGATTTTTTGGAAATTAAAAAACAGCACCCATGGCTTGAAATTCACCTTATCTTTTCACCACAAATCGTGGTGCTGGGTCCACGGGGTTGCCATGGATCGGCTGCACTGCTGATGGTCCTTTGTTCGGCCTCATGTGAATGCATTGACTTGGTTTTGAGGATGCCCCAGCGCTGTCCTCACAGCCCCAGCTCCGTGGCTGCTCTGCGGCATTAAGTGACTGTCTCTCTCTTTCTCCTTTTTTTTTTTCTGTTTTCCTCTTTTCAAGCTGTGAAGTCTGGTCCAGAGGAAGTGTGATTTTTGCATTTCCCTGCTCAAAGAGGTATTTTTTTTAATTTTTGAAACTCTTTTCTACCACTTAAAAGTCGAAAGGTTACAAGGAAGGGGAAAAAAAAACTAAAACCAACAACAGAGGAAGAGATCTCGAATTTGACCTCCAAATACACGTGGTAGATGTGGTGATAATTAAGAAGCTTTTTTTGGAGAAAATAAGGTAGAACATGTGGTTTGTTTCTATTTGTTTCTCTGTGCAAGTATGCTAAATGTAGGGCAGGTGAGTTGAACACTACAAACTAAACTGATGGATTTGGTAGGGCTAAGTACTGAAGTAAATGATATTATTTATTAACACACATTTTGTGAAAAAGCCTAAGTCTTCCAATAGAAGTCTGAAAATACAGATGGATTTAATTAACTACCAATATTTGTTTATACTGTTGTTATAGGTAATAGTTTTACTTACATTTTGATATTTGACCTGCTTAACTCTTCTTCGCAGTAGATACCCCTTTAACAGGAGATGTAAAATGATGTTTCACATGTAACTATGCTTTAATACGTATATTCAGGAGATGAACATATCCAAACTTTGAGGACAGATGCTGGATTTTGTCTTGCACTCAGGTTTTATTTGCATGTTCCAGGAAGCTGATATTTTGGGGCTCTGCAGTAATCGGTGCTCCCCTTGTGCTTGCCGTGGGCTGCAGATGTGGGTGCATGGAGGACCCATTTCTTGCTCAGGGTCCGTGCAGGGACTGCCTGTCCCGTGAGCCACCTGCAGAGCAGAAAATGACCCAAAACTCCCTTCCTGCTCCTCTGCGTAGCACCTGTGGGCGCACAATGGGATGGGATGGGCGCCCCCGTGCTGTGCTGTCCTCTCACCCCGGCGCTGTGGGGAGAGCATCCAGCCAGGCCTGTGGGGTTTGGCTCAGTGATGTTTCCAGCATCGCTTAAACTCGAGGAATTCATAACTTTGGAATTCAGCAGATTTGCACAACTCCGTGCGCCTGTCGCTCTGTCAGCACACGCTGGCGTTCTGCCCCCCTCGCCCCCTGCGTCTCGGGCTGAGTATGTCACGATTAACGACCCCAGCTCTCGGGCTTGGACTCGCCAGCCTCTTATCAGCAGCTCTGTGAGATCGGGGAGCGCGCTGAGGGAACGGCAGCGCTGGGCGAGCTCGGGCCCGGCCGGGGCGGCTGCTCTGTGGTTTGTTGTGTCTGGTTTGGTTCCTACTTTTCACGTTGCAGTTGCGTTTGGTCATTTGAAGCTTATTTTCCTCGTCTGGCCAAGCCAGCAGGATCCCCGTGCGCTGCAGGGGAACATAAAACATCAGCCTTTAAGCTGGAGTGCTCAGTAGATAAGGATTTTAAGACTCTTGCATCATGCGCTGTGTCTTATGGGCTTACTTAGTATACTCCATTTGATTTAATTTAGATATTGAATAAGGAGAAACACTTTAATAGCCAGAAAGAGTACTGTAGGTGGTAGCGCCTCTTCTTTCCCCGTTGCCTTCAAGACAAGATGGCTGGAAGGGCCGACTTCGGCTGCAATTGCATGCATTTAATTGTGGGAAGTAACCGGGTGTTTCCAAACTGCTTAAAAACGATGTTACGCCTTATCTGTACTACGAAGTGTTTCAAAAAGCCAGCAAGAATTCATCGGGCTTTTGTTTTATTTCTTCTTTTCCGTGACTAAACGTAAAGAATAACTTTCCAGCCTTTGCAAAGATTAGGAAATGTGCAAAATTAGTGGATCGTGTCAGTTTGGTGACTTGGGGGGGAGGAGGGGTGAGAAGTCAGTGGGTGATCTCCCCCATCCTGTAAATACAAGTAAAAACTGTAACTGTTAGAAATGTCAGCTTGTGCGCTGCTCGAGAGCCATTTATCTTGCCAGAAGGTTTGGTTTGCTGCATGTTTGTGCTGGCAGGATCGGGGCTGGCCGGGGAGCAGGAGGTGCTGTTGGGTGCCGTTCCCAGCAGATAAGGAGAGGACACGGTTTGCTCCGTGGGGCGGCGGCGCTGCCCGCCCTGGGGGTGGCCGCGGTGGCCGGGCTGTTGTCACCGCTTCGCAGGAGGCTGTGACAAGTGGCTGCTATCTGTGCACAATATAGATTAAAAGGATAAGAAACAGCACAGCTGGCTCGGGAGGTTTTGCTGTAGCAGTGAATGGGGAACTGGCAGGAGAAGTGAAGTATTTGCAAGTCATAAAATTTAGGCAGCGGGTTCAGGAGTTTTGAGGTGGGACTGGGGCTGTTTGCAGGGATCCCTCGGCTGGGCAAGGTGCGAACACTGGACTCTGCTGCTGTGAAGGGCTTGTGCACCTTTTACTAAACATCAAAAAGTGCCTTTGGATTGTAATAAATTTGCATTTATTTATTATTTATATATCTGCAATTATTATTTTATATATCGTCTATTATGTAATATGTATCTGCATTTATTTATTATTTAGAAATAACCTTTCATTTGAGAATGTTAATCATTGCGTGAGTCTGCACCACCCTGCAGTAAGCACGGCTGGGTATTTTCTCGCAGTCGGTGAGAGCCCGGAGGATCTCAGAGTGGGTGAAAATCATCCCAGACGTGGGTTTAAAAAAAGAAAGAAGAGGGGGAAAAAAAAAAAGGCAGAAGAAAAGCAGGCCTCCCAAAAGCTGTGGTGGAACCTGGTATTAGCAAATGCTTCTAGGAAGTTTGACTGAGAGCCATATGGCAATGTGGGGAGTATTAGCCATCGCTCCAAAAGCTGGTCTCTGAATCAGCCTATTGACTTCAACAGCACTTCATCATCTGTTCCAGTTCTTCTTTGAAAGGGCTTGCATTCCTGAATCATGTCCTCTGCTTTTAACCACTAGACGGTACTTTGTTGTGCGGTAGCAGGCAAGTCCAGTCAGATTTCTGTGACTAAGCTTGCGAGTTTTGACTGCATCACTGCTGAAGTATGCTGATGAATATCCCCCCTCTTATCAAAATCCAAACATTTGCCACCATCCTTGAATTTCGGGGTGAAACAGAGTGTCTTCCTGGGATGCGGTTGCAGGGACGCTGCAGGATGCTCTGTGATTTTTGTGTGTTCATCTGCAGAGCGTTGTGGATGCTGTGATGGAAATAAACGGGTGAAAGCAGTGATCCCAAAATACTGCTCTGAATTCTGGTTTCTTTTTAAAAGTTTCTAAACCCAACTTTTTCTGAGTGGTGGTGGTGACTGAACCCAGATATTAAAACAAGAACTGGTCGTGCAGGTCCAAATTTGGACTGTATTTGAGTGCTGAAGGACATCCTGGGGCCTCACACATGGCTCTGCTGTGCCAGGGATGATTGGGACTCTGTGCTCAGTGAAAGAAAGTGCTGGGTTTGTGCATCTTTTGGGGATATATTGGTTTGTGTGCATTGCATCCACAGGTCCCTGGTGTTGTGGCACAGGTGGAGATGCCAGGAGCCACCCGTGGGTGCCGGGGAGTCCGGATGGGCTCTGTCCACAGCAGCCGCAGCACCAGAAACACAGGGTCCAGCGTTCCCCTCCCTGCTGAGGGCGTTCCCAGGGGTTTCTGCTCCAGTCTTGTCTGTTCTTAAAGGAAACTGGGCAAACCCCTGTGCCGCTACCTGGCTTGGCACAGAGAGGGGAAAAATCCCGTCCCACCCCATTCCTGGGGAGGGGGTGTACGGGCTTCGCTTTCATCCTCAAGAATCATTATATTTCAGCAGAGTTTTTTGTCTCACCTTTCTGTGTTTTTACAGCTACAGCAGTTTTTACTTCCCAACTTTCAACATCTGGAATTCAGTTTCAGTTTATTAAAAAAAAAAAATAATTCAAAATCCACAGTCTGGAAGAAACACCAATGCCTTTGTATTTGCCCACAATTTTTAGCTTTAATTTTTTATTTGCTGCAAGTCCCAAGTAGCTGCGTGTTCAGTAGCTGCTGTTTTCTGCTGCATCTTACTCTTAACCAGGGGTTGTTTTTTTTTAATTTAAATTATTTTTCCTGTTAGACACTTTTCTAATTGGGGATAATGCCAGGAGCAAAGTGGCTGGTGCACAGAGCTGGGTATCGCTGCTGTCCTCTGCAGCGAGGTTGTGTCCTGCAGCTGAAGTTGCTTAATGGGCCTCTTAGGCTCTATTTTATTTTTTTTTAATAAGGTGCCGTGTAGATCCCATTGACTTCAGTTGTTGATTGGGATGCCTGACAGCCGGGAAATTAAGCCCCTTCTTTGTGACCGAGTTGAAGGCCAGATTTTCAAGGATTTTCAAATGCTTAGCAGCCATAATTGGTGTTAGGGGTTTTTTTGGTTTGTTGTTGGGTGGTGGATTTTTTGGTGGTTTTTTTTTTTTTTTTTGGAAAAAGTTCAGTTCTCATTTGGACATCTAAATAAGGGTGGGAGATTATGATACTTGTAGCGACTGGTGTATAACTAAGTTTTATTAGCAGAAGCTGGCACTTAATGATCTTTACTGTCCAAATAAGAGGTTTGTTCTGCATTTCTGCCTTGTTTGCAGACACTGAGCATTGCTGCAAACTCTGATCTTGGAAAAGAAACTTGCTTGCTTCTGCCTCATTTTTCAGTGTTTCCTGTAGTGATTGCGAGGGGAAGAGGGAGTCACAGGAGCTGAGTAAATTAGACAACCCTTGGAAAAAAAGAGGAACGTTCAAAACCAAGGGTTGTACTTGCGTAATCTGTTTAACACCAGCGAGCCACGGAGCCTTGTGGGACACGGGAATAAAAGGAACATCTGTGCAGCCACATGGCCTGCTCCGGAGGAGCCGCCGTCCCAGGCAGCTCCGCTCCATTTGCAAAGAAAAGCTGCAACCACCATCAAAAAGTTGAGGTGGATCCCAGCCGAAAGGGGAGAACAAATGTCACCTCGCGGTGCAGTGAGGTTCCCTCTGCAGACAGCCTTTGTGCTCTTCTTAAGGATGCTGTGGGCATGTGTTTCTAATGGCAGTTTGTTTAAAGGGGAAAAGAAAAAAGAAAAGAATAAAAAGGTTATTTATTTTGGAAAAATCCTATCTGTATTGAAAGATTTTAGGAAATTGCTGGGCATCTCAAGCCGCAATCAAATACAGGTATTTGAGGTAGAAATAAGAATAGGGCTGGTAGGGTTGTTTTGTTTGGCTTTGCTTTTTTTGTTTTTCTTCTCTTTTTTGTTTGTGGGTGTTTTGTTTTTGTTTGTTTTTTTCTTCTCTTGTTTGTTGTTTGTTTGGTTTTGTTTCCCCTGAATGCAGACATCCTGAGATCCCGAGGCTGCTCTTATCCCCTTATTTCGCTGCTGCTGCTGGTTGGTAAACAGCTCCGTCCTTAGGCAGGGCCCTGGGGAGCTGCTCCAGCCCCGCTCCCCAGGGACAGGCGCTGGAGGGGAGGATAAACAAGGCAGCAGCACCTTTTATTTCCACTTGCAACCTGTTAGAGTGCAGTCATTTCTGCAAGGATGCATCTGGTTTGGGGCTTTGCGTTTTCTAGACAGGCTGTATTGTTTCTGACAGCCGCGTATCGGCAAGCTGGGTAGTCTGCATTGGGAAGGCACGGATTTTTTAATATGTAAATAGGAAAGGATGGTGGTTTCAGCTTTATTCCAATGTACCCAGGGTGGCAATAATGCTTTTTAAATCCCTGCGAAACAGATTGTATATGGCAAAATTAATGTCTCAACTCTCCAAGTATTTTCTCTAAAATATTTGAATTTTTGCATTTATTATGCCGCTTGTTTAAAATAGCGAATGGTATGAGCCGCGCATTCAAAGCTTAATTGGTGGAACACAGATTTATTCTAATTTAAAACAGTCACTAAAAAACAGTTTTGTATATATGTATACATGGGCACAACTTTTCATACAGTTGTCTGTTTTGGAGCGGTCTCTTAGGCACTGATGTACAAGTTGAACCTGTTTTCTTTTGAGCAACATGGTTTTGAGAAATCATTAGTTAAAACAGTGTTCTGTAGTCGGATTGCAGTTGGTAAACAGCCTAATGTGAGCGAAGATGATTGAAGTTCTGCCTTTGATCGGGCTTTGAAATGTATCGTGCCAAACACAGTCCCAAGGGGTGTGTGTGTGTGTGTGTATGTTGGTCAAAGCTGCTTTAATGAAAATCTGGGTGAGTGAACAAGTAATGAGTCCATCAGCAATTGCCACTGCAGGACGGTGATGGAAGAGCAGCAGCAGAACCACAGCCACATGCTTGTCCGTATCACCCACCCCAGGCAGGACATGGATCTCCTCATTCTCCTGAATGTGTGGTCCTGTGTCTGTGACAGTTGGTGTTGTCCTGTGTGTTGCAGAGGCTCCCTCGTACCCAGGCAGCCCTGTATGCAGCCCCTGTGCCACCCTGTGCTGCTGGGTGGTCATGCACAGTGTGGTTCCTTGTGTCAGGGAGGACAGAAGAGAAGAGAGAACAAAGAAGATTTTCCATTTAAAGGGACCTGCAGTGGTCGTCTCATCCAACGGCCTGACCGCTTCAGGGCTGACTGAAAGCTAAAGCATGTTATTAATGCCTCTGAAACTCTGATGGGCTTGGGGCATCAATCACCTCTCTAGGAAGCCTGTTCCAGTGTTTGACCACTCTCTTCATAAAGAAACTTCCTGATGTCCAGTCTAAACCTCTCCTGGTGCAGCCTTGAGCCATTCTCACTCGTCCTTTCACCGGATCCCAGGCAGAAGAGCCCAGCATCTCCGTCTCCATGGCCCCTCCTCAAGGAGCTGTGGAGAGCGGGGAGGTCGCCCCTCAGCCTCCTTTTCTCCAAACAAAACAAACCCAAAGCCCTCGGCTGCTCCTCGCAGGATGTTCCAGCCCTTTCTATAGCTTTGTTGCCCTAAACTCTTGATGACTCCTGAGTTGCATCAAGTGCTGCAGCCAGTTTTGCAGTTGGATGTATGAAACGGATGCTCTCAGGTGCCTCAAAAGCCCTGGAAGCAGTGGGACCCTGGGGCAGAGATGCATGAAGGGCTGGAAGCATCAGGGAAAGGTGAGGGTGGTAGGGCTGACCTCGTGCTGATGAGATGAAGTCCATAGTGGTCCACTCCATCACCTGAGCTCTGCATCTCTGCCTTTCAGATTTAGATCATGAAATATTAAAACTTGCCTTTCAAATCTGTTCAGAATTACCAAGATTAATTTTTGTTGGGGGCAGATTAATAGGTTTCGTATTCTGATTAATACTGTGATAATAAAAATGTTGTGATTGCTGGAATTAATGAAGCCCAGATTCCTGTTTCAAGGTTTGATTGGCTTTGTACTTCAGCTATGCTTAAGCTGCTGCCTCTCACTGCCCCTTATTTAGCTGTAGCCTTTGAAGAATCTGCATGGGAGCAAGGCAGTGCAGGAGATGGTCTGTGTTGGAGGTCTGTATTGCGGGTTACATCGTAGTATCTGTAGGGGGAGAAGTTTTGTCAAAGAGTGATACTGCTCGTATTGCAGCTCTTGCAGAGTTTCTCTGTCTTTAACCCAGCAGGCTATTTTTGGGAAAGTTGTAGAAGAGGAGTGTCCAATTCAAATGTGTGGGCACATCATTAAAAGCTTCAATTTGTCAATGCCAGATCGAACTCGAGTGCGTGGGTAGATCATTAAAAGCCTCAGTGTATCAGAACCCATCTCTTATCTGCTCCTCTCCCTCCTCCGCCCTTCCCCTGGGCGATGCGCGCGGTTTCTCTAGCGCTGAGGTCCGTGGAGCTCCTGAGCTGCCTGCAGGCCACGCTGGGCTCCCTGCTGCCAGAGACAGCTGATCAGTGCCTTTGGAGGCCTCTGGTGCTGCAAGCCCCAGCCTTAATGCTGTGAGAATTGATGCTGTTGAGAGCTCTCTGTTCCCGTTAATCCCAAGGGATTCAGAAGAGGCAGGTGGGGCCGGGCACAGAATGTACGTGGTGATCACGTAAGCCTTGTTCCCTTGGGAAACCTGGCTGAAGAAATGAGGTCAGTTTTTGGTGGCTTAAGAAACATCTGGTTTTCCGGGTGCACCATCACAGTTCAGGCCAGGTTGGGATGGGAGGTCTTCACCTGCTCCCAACACTGTTTCTTTTCCCTGTGTAGAAGCTCTTCCAGCGTCCAAATCTCCTTGTTGGCACAAAGATGCCAAGATGTCCCTTATGCTTGAGGAGGGTTATGAAGAAGAGCAACCCGGAGCTGAGGACAGTGTTTCTGTACACCACAGCTCTCATCTGCTGCAGACCAGATACATTATTTAGACAAGTCATTTTGCCTCAAAAGAACATGACACTTTTTGAGCAAGCATTAAGCCAAAACGAGCCTTGATTCCTCATCCTCTAAATGGGGCTGATGATACCTCCTGTCTACAGACGTATCATGGATAACGATTACTGAGCAGCTGAACACTGGTACAGCAGGTCAGCCGGAGGAATCTTGCCCCAGCATGTGTAGATGCTCCTTTCTGCTCGGCTCCTACCCATCTGCATATCCGTCATCAAGCACAGCAATACAGTGAGCCTCGGATGTGTGTTTTTGACACTGCTCCGTTGCTTCTCACAAGTGCTCTGCTCCTCATGAATAAAACACAGCTGATGCAAGATGCAGGTCACTTTTGGTTTGCAGGTATTGCAGAGTCTCTGAGAAAGAAGTCATGTTTAGCACAAATGCTGTTTAAAAAACCCCTTCTGGATCTATTTTTATTGTGTAGCACAGTTTTATAACAGGGTCACGTAATCCCTATATTTAGATTTCTGAACTCTTGTGATGTCTTTGAGCCGTTGCGTTGTGTTCAGCAAAGAACCGGAGAAAGCCCCAGGGCCAGCAAAGTACCTGCTCTTTGTCGTGCAAAATTTCATGCAGTTGTTGCTAAGACAGAAGCTTCCAGATGTTCCTCAGGAAGGCTGCAGTGGGCTGCCAAATTAATTAGCTCCACGAGGTTAATTTGGAGGTAGCAGTTCTCTCCAATGCCAAAGCGCTGGTAGATGTGGGGAGGCTGGGAACAGCCACTGCCTTGGGGATCCTGTGGGGGAAGAGAAATGAAGAGGTCGGGAGCACCACATGTGATTTTTGCTGGCTTATTTTCTCCTACCCCGGTCCCTCAGGACACTTTAATCTGCTGCAGAGTTTGTTTTCCCCTCTGGGGTTCGTTCCTGGGGTGCTCCAGGGAGCAGAGGCTCTCCCGGGTGCTGCTGCATCCATGAGGGCAGCGAGTGCCCGGCTCCAATTTGGGCAGACACCGGAGCTGCTCCTTACATCCCATGTGGTTTCATGGGTGCGATGTTTGTGCACCACAGCCCAGGAACAGCTCTGTTCATGTTTTGGAATAGGATTTTTTGCTCAGCGTGGATACTTTGCCAGTGAGGAAATTGCACATCTCATTCTGAAGTACTCTTATTAGTAAAATAGATGCTTAATTTGTACAGCGAGCAGCTTCCTCTGAGCTAAGCTTAAACTCAATCGGTGTTACTAATAGCTGGGGAAAAAAACATACTAATTGGTATTTCTTAACTGATGTTTGTGAATTTTGCCTTTTCACCCTGAACATCAAATAGTTTTTATATGTGTTTTTCCTTATCTCAGAGGAAGGATTATCGCTAACAAGAGATTCTACATTTTGTTAAGGTTTTATCAGGATGCAGAGAGTGAAGGCAGAGAGTAAATATTTCAGAAATTCAGAGACTGTTGTATTTTGATAATGCAAAGTAGGCTAAAGTATCTGGATTTTGTGCACGGTGCAGTGCTTTTGAGCAGAACACGGGTTTGGATGGTGACATATTTTGGAATTTAGGAGGAACATAAGCTTGCCTATCGGAGGAACACATCGCAAATGTGAAATAAGTGTGTCTTTAAAAACCTTTCTTAATAGTGTGAGTTTCACTTCTATTTAAAGCCAAATAAAGTCCGCTGTGTTGTAATGTTTGATGTGTAGAAATACTCCTGTGATGCTCCCCTTTTATTTGCAGAGGAAAATGGTGGCTATGATTCTGACTGAGTGAAGTTTTAAATCATGTTTTTGTCTTTCAGTCTGCTGAGAACGTTTTTCCCGAGTGACTCCAACTTCCAGACACCTCTGCCATGCTAAGGGTTCCGATCCTTTCTCGAATTTGCCCTGAGTCATGAGTGGATATGTGTGATGCCTGCGAGTAAAACTGGTGAGTTGTCAATCCGGAGTTGCAGTAACTCTTCCTTACTCTTTCTTCAGATCTCTCCTTCCCTCACTCTCTTCTCCACTTTTTAATATGGTGGGGTGTGGGGTTTCTTTTTTGGTATTGTCTGTGTTTAACAGCAAGTCACCACTATTCTGTTGTTAAAAGAACAAAAAAAAGACCTTCATTGTAACAAAACAGCAGTGATGCAAAATACGATCAATACAGAAAAAATACTCCCTTCCTTCCTTCTCCTCAACTCCTCTGAGCTGTGAGGTCTTTGGTGGTGACGCTGGAGTTCAGCCATGCAGGCGAAGCTGCTGCCCAAAACCGAAGCTGTGCAGGTAGGCAGGGTCTGAACACACTTATGTGGGCAATTCGTCTCATGATTAAATATGGATACGGAGAGGTCTCCCCTTCTTCTCCTGCCACACGCTGGACTCTCCAAGGAGCCATTGCCAACAAATAATTAGCTCCAGTGTTTGCTGCACGTGCATCCCAGTGACAAAATGTTGTCACTGGTACACAGGAGAGCTGTCTTGTCACATGCGCTTGCCCTGTTCTGTGTGGGGTTGGTGCTGCGATGCCCAGCCCAGAACACAAGGACAAAGCCTTTAATGGCCAATTTTGGCCAGGGTGCACTGTGTCAATTGGCGATTGCCGTTTCCCCTGAGCTGAGAAGCCTGTTGGTCCCTTTTGTGCCACGTGAGTGGCAGTTGTGCCTTTCCTAGCTGTCCCTGGCCCCAGCAGCCTGGCTCAGGGCCCTTCCCGTGCCCTCTCCTCTCATCTGCCTGCTCCTCCTTTCCTCTCTTGTTAACTGAGGTGAGAGGAGGGGCAACATTTCTTCGTAAATCGGAAGGCTGAGTTTAGGAAAACGGCAGTCATCTGATTTTACAGGAAAATTGGAAGCTCTGTGTAAGAAATCTTTCAAAATTAGGAAATCTGCGTAATTAAATTGTGTGGGAAATGGGAGCACAAATTGTTTTAAAAATAAATTCAGGTTTCTATTATATATTTAATATCCCCTCTGTGCGTTAGAAAGTGCATTTCAATTCAAAGATTGTAAAACCCGAGAAATTCACACATCAGTGAATTGTAATTTTTTTAAAAGTTTCTATCTTTTTTTTTTCCAGAGGTAGCATAATTACCATGTCATTTAGCAGAGATTATAATAGCTGTTCAGTTTTTACCGACTGGTGTAGTAAACAGTTGAATAAACCCATATGGCAGCTCAAAGTGTGCACGCAGGAGAGATCCTTACCATTTTCTTCATGTCTGAATTACCAACCTCGCTGATGCAACAGAGGTCCCCAAGCAGGAACCAACTCCAGATTTCTCCAGTGAGGCAAACATTTCTCACTGCTCTGTCACGTATGAATCAATTGATTTTAATAACAGTGGTTAGCTAGTTAATTATTTCTTTGTGCCTATGAAGTATGCATGGAAAACTTGGGGTTGTATGCAAGGTACGTGTCTCTATTTAAAGCAGTCTGTGCATTTGCTTAATACTTTAATAACTGTAAATAATGCCTGGGGTCCTGATCTTACTATCCGAGTCGATTTTAAAGATCAAGGCCCAGCTAAGGTTGGCGCGGGTTAAGTGTGACAGCATGGAGTGTTGTGACAGTCCTGTGGCACTGCCTGTAATGGGACTTCGTGTCTGGTCTTGAGGGTGTCAGATGGAAGGACCAGGATGTTTTGAAGCATCTGCTTGATGCATCTGCATCTATACCTATATCTGTATATACCAGGCAGAGTTACAGAGGTATGGAGCTGTGGCCGACTGGCCTCTGAAGTAAAGACAGAGTGTTTGGGTAGTGTGCCCTCTAGATAGCTTCAGTATTAAGAAATAAAAACAGTGAGGAAAAGGATTGTTAACTCTCTCCAAATGCCGGCTTGAACAAAGAAAAAGGCTCATACTATTCCTCTTAAAATTCACTTACTTCCAGTTTTCTTAAAGTTTTAATGTCACATAAAGCTTTAAAATACCTTCTGAATGCATTAGACTCTCTAGGTGCTTAGAAAATACTGCAAAATAGTAATGTGAAATGACCGAGCATTGAGCAGTCCCACTGGAAAGGAGCAGTTGGCCAAAACTGGTGCTTGTGTTCATCTTAACCCTGATGTACGACCAGCCCTCCACCATAATTCTATCAAGAGATGGTGAGTTGCCTAGCAATGTGCTGACTGCAGAGGGTACGTGTTGAGCTAATTCAGTTTTTGTTCTCGTTTTCCTTGAGAGTTCAGCTTAAAGGAGCGATCCTTTCTCCGGCTGCAGCAAGAGCCACTTCTCGGCGTCTCTCTTGTTCCCCACTCGAGCGTCCCTGGCAATGTGGGGAATTCATTCACTGCCATACGTGGTTCAGAAGTTTCCAGCTTATTGAGTAACCAAATGTGGTTTCTGCTGATTGTGTTGGCTGAATACGCGGGGCCTTTCGAAGAGGCAAGGGTTTTATTTAAAGCAGAGCGTTCAGTTGTATACCATTTTATGGCAGGCAAAGGTCATCTAGGGTAAGCAGCCAGAACAGTGAATTGCCTCATTGCAGCACCTTGGAAAATGAGACAGAAAGACACGGTAAAAGGTTTTAACAAACTGCTCATCGTTATAAATTTTTAAAGTCAAGGAATCAGCGCTGTGTACACTTTTAAATTGGAGATAACCATGCTTGTACGATAATTTGAGTTAAGAAGGAAACAATTCAAAATAATAGGGTGGTACTACAAACCTGGTTGTGCAGTGAGTTGGTGGCGCAGCGTGCTGCCGTGTTGGGAACCTGCTGTGTCCCTGCACGGCTGGAGGCGCTGCCACCAGCCTTCGTGGAGACCTTCTTCTGCAGGGATGTCCCGGCGCAGTCCTCGTCTCTGGCGGATGGGCTCCTGCTTACACAGAGGGCTTCATCTGCCTGTGATGCTTCTTGTGATAGCCAGGGAGCCCAAGCCGAAGGGTTTGTGTGCGGATGTGAGCAGGAGCGGGTTCCCTGGGTCAGCGCTAACCCAGACGTGTGGTGGTGGGATGCAGGAGTGGGGCAGAGCCCCAGGGGCAGGAGCAGTGGCAGCAGCCTGGAGATGGCACTTGTGTCCTCCTGGGATCTCCCTCGCTCCTGCAAAGCATCAGTGGCTGCAGAAAGACTTTGTTTTTCTGAAACTTTCTGTCCGTGGAACTTTCTCTGTGGCAGGGGGGAGGAGAGAAGAAGTAATTTTAACAATTTAATATACTACATAATATGTTTTATAAGCCGGTGTGAATGCTCCTAAGTATTTTGGTCTTTTTTCATAACACAATGAACCTAATATTGGTAAAAATACAGATCTTGGCTGCCACCATAAAGAGAGGCTAGATTTAATAAACAGTTATGAATGTTGGCAGCTGCCTATCAGATTGTATAACATCGGCTGGAGCACATGAAGACAGTGTCAACTTACATTTTATCTCAGAAGTATTTTCAAAGCGGTTATTTTGCTTTCTCTCGAGTCCTTCACCCAATTCAAGTTATATAATTGGCGGAATATTTTTCCACCGCGCTAATTGGGCGGGTGCCAGCGTGGCAGCCATTGTCTGAGCTGATGATGATCAGGAATTAACGTGACATTTGCGTGGTGGTAATGGAATACATTAGTAATGCAATTCATGACTGTAAGAAAGAGACCGTCATCTCCCACCTCTGATCAGCAGGAGGGGCTGGGAGGATGATGAAATGCTCCCAGCAGGCACCTCACAGCAGTGGCTGGCCAATCTCGATGTCAAATTTAGTTTTAAATTCTTCAGACAAAGCTGTAATGCTTACCAATTAATTACTACAAACGTCAATTAAAAATCTACCAAATAATACAGTAAGATTAAATTTCAATTAAAAAAATTACATTTAACAAGGAAGATACAACATTATTTTAATGAATTCTGCTGAAGGTGACAGTTTATCTAGATATATTTATACCGTGTAGGTGGATCTAAATTCATTGGGTGATGTTAACCGTGTTACTCCATGTACATATTGGTTTTGAAAATGATTTCCACTTTGGCTATGTCCTGGAGGAGATGGGGCATCAAGCGGCATTTCTCATCATCAGGAGAAGGGGGCATTTCACGCTTTCTAAGTACAAAATTCTTCTCACACCTAAAACGAGGACTTTATTATAGACTCTTATCACAGAATATTGGGAGTTGGAAGGGACCTTGAAAGATCATCCAGTCCAACCCCTGCCAGAGCAGGATCATGTAGGCTAGGTCACACAACACCTAGGTCACACAGGACCTATTTGGCCTATCCAGGCCAAATTAATGGTATTTTTTACTGCTTTATATTTGTGAAACCAAATACAGAATTTTAGTTGCAGTAGTAGAACAGGCCTTAGTTTTGCTATGACTACAGTGACTTGCTTGGGACAATTTTCCAACTCATTTATTTTATCATGCAAATAACAGCCATTACTTTGATAAAACCCTTAACAGGAAAAGATTAAAATCCCTTAGTTAATACTTGGGATACTCTGAGATATATTTTGAGTAGGAGTGGCACAGCAGAGGTGTCACGTAGTGTGATGAGGTTGGATCACAAGTGTGTGTTCACCAAACTCATAAAACACCGGTGTCCTGTCAGCTGCGGAGGGTTAAGAGTGCACAGTGGGGTTTGAGCTGGATTTCTGTGTGGCAGTGACTGTGTTTGCATTGAGCAGGGCAGTTCTTAGGCTGCTGGAGATGGAGATGCTGGTGCTGGGGAAGGCCTGCTGTGGTGCAGGGGCAAAGCTGGGATGTGCAAGCAGCTGTCCTGGTGCTAAAGCATTTGTGAGCCGAGGCCTCTAAATGTGATCTGAAGAATACTTGCTCAGCTTCCTTGAGGTTTTTTCCGTGAGCTTTTATTATGTTTTCACACCATCGTGTCTAAAATAGGTAAGAGGGAAGACACAATTGAAGAAACAGATTTTATGTGTCAAGCCAGCACTGAGAAAAGTCCCTCTGAGGGACGAGAAGCTCCTTTTCCTTGGCACTGCTGTGTCTGGAGCCATTGAATTTCAGCAGGTTTTTGACTTAAAATAAAATATAAAAATACAGCGTGCACGCAGCAAATCAGAAAAGCCGTACGACTGCTCGTGGCAGGTTAAAGTACTGATGTACCCTTCAGTAGACAGGCTTTGCTGGTCCCTTGGTTGCCTTTGGCTCAGGCTTTGTCCATCAGTGGTGAACGCAATGAGCATGATCTCTGTCTCACTGCTGCTGTTTAGATACTTTTGAGTATTGGTTACAGCTTTACAGGATCATTCCTGCTTCGTGCTATTCTCTGATAAAGCTATCAGCAGCAGGAGATGCGACACAGCCGCCTTTTTCCGTAAGGGCCTCAGGAAATGGGTGCTCTGTAAGTGTGAGAGCAGCAGGAACATTTTCTCACTGGTCCTCACAGACAGCAAGGTGATGGAGAGGAAGGCAGAGCAAGGCAGCTCATTTCCTCACCAGCAACCAGAAAGCTCTGAACAAGGAGGCAGGGAGGGACGAGTGGGAGCACTTAAAATCCTTCTGCCGGGACATGGTGGCGTGAGGAGGTTTTGTTTGGGGTACCCACTGGGCAGACAATCGGGTGGCAGCTGGAGCTGCTGCTCTTAAAACCCCTTTTCCCAGGGACTTGCAGCTCTGCACAGGATCTGAGCCCTGGGATGAAGCTCTTGCTCCAGATGTTGTTTGAGAAGTGGTGCATCTGGTATGACAGGAACCGAGCACCTTCCCTATGCCAGGTTCTACTGCATTGGGATGTCCTGTGTGGAGTTGTGCTCATCCCAAACATTTGTGTCTGGTCTCCTTGTTGGGGTGTCCTGTGTGGAGCCTGTGCCCATCCCAAACATTTGTGTCTGATCTCCTTGTTGGGGTGTCCTGTGTGGAGCCTGTTCCCATCCCAAACATTTGTGTCTGGTCTCCTTGTTGGGGTGTCCTCTGTGGAGCCTGTGCCCATCCCAAGCACTCAGGGTGATTTTTGGTCTCCTGAGTTCTTACAGGTGAAGGTTTCTACCTTCGGTAGGGAAACGCTTGTCTTTTTCTGTAAGCGTTGGCCAAACATCTTGAAGGAAGAGTGTCTTTGAGGAAAATATTTGTATCTCTTTCGGTTGTTTGTTGTTTTGTTTGGCTTTTTTCCTTAGTGTAGGGTTAGGTCAGCTGTATTACACTGAGGGAACACTGAGCTGGGGGAGGCGACTTTAATAAGCTGCCCTCGTATTGCCAGTTTATTCCCAGCTTTCACCCACCAATTTACATCCCATCTGAAGTTAAAATAGCCAGACTTTGGTAGTTTGTTTACCTTTGCTTATGTCACTCCGGGGCGACCCAAGGAGATGCAAAAGCTGTTCTGGCTCTGACATTTGCATGAGCCGCGAGGTAGGGTGAGAGGAGCCAGACGCTGCGCAAAGTGAAAAGGCAACAGGGTTTATTAAGTCTTCGTTGTAAAGTGGTTTAAAATATTTAGACAAAAGCAAGCATCTCCAGGGAGGGCTTATGAAATGAGAGACGAGAGCAAGCTCTTGGAGCTGATGGCAGATCCTGTCCTCTTCAGTGTGGTGGGTTGGTGGGATGCTGACATGGGGAGGGAGCTCTAGGGCTGTCGTGTGGAGCGTGTGTACAGGGGGGTCCTGAAGAGCTGCTTCGGGAGGAGGACACGGACTTAAAGTGCTTGTGTAGGACAAAGTTGTTATACTGTCATCGTGGTGATGCTCCTGGGGGAAATAGCCTGAAATACTCTTTGTCTTCATTAATACTCCTTCCCAGAAGAGCCTTAAGAGATCATTCTCACTTTCAGATACACAAGGAAACTGAATACAGAGTTGTTTGTCATGAAAATCCCATTTATATACAGCGGCTGTAAAATCCCAGATGCTGAGCGCAGAGGGAGGCTGCTCTGTCATCAGCCAGTCGAGGGAAGAGCTGGCCATAAACCCGAGCTGTAATTCCCTCCTGACAGGGGGTGTGGTGGTTGTGTCTCCAAACAACTTCAAGAGCCTGCCATGCCAAGGCTTTATGGATTCTGTTCTCACGAGCAAGGTAATAGATAAGTCTGAGCAAGGAGATAGATACAGATATATGAAAGGAAGACCTTTGTTCTAGGAAAATATCCATCATGGCTTTTTACAGCACGGTTCAGGACTGTAGTGCAGAGCATCTGAAGCATTTGGGATCTGTTTCTTGCAGAGGAGGTGCTGCGGGCCTAGGACGGCTCCTGATTTCTTGCAGGCGTTCAACATCCCCTTGAATCCAGGGCAGCAGGATGTGACCCTCACAGAAAGACAGATGGTGTTGGGGGCTTGGCGCTGATTGTTTGCAGCCGAGCTGGGTTGGAACCAATAAAGTTGCTGCCACCGCTGCTTGGAGCTCAAGTGGCTACAGCTGAACAAGAGACACAAAATTATCAATTAAAAAAACCAATGCCAAGCCCATTATTTTACTCTTGAAAAAACCATCTTGCTTCCCAGTCTTTTCTCTTCCCACACAGAGTGAGTGTTTGGGATATTAATGTTCTGCTGTCGTGTTTGTTTAACATATTGTTTTTGACAAAAAATGTTTTAGGGTCAAATCCCGAAGCTTTTCTCCATGTGTTTCAAGCAGGCAGAACTCCCAGTGTCTCGATGGGGCCTCTTCCAAACTAAGTGAAGACTAATTCTTCTCAACATAATTGTGAATTTCCTCTGAATAAACAAGAGAGAAGGTCCAGGCGTTGTTTTCCTGTAACACCCTAAGTGGTGTCCTGCATCTCTGGGGCAGGCTGCTTGGCTCTTGCCTATGGATTTGATGGGCAGAGCCCTCCGCAATGGCTTGGGGCTCACCTGATGCACTGGACCACCACGACCCCATGGGCTCCTGCCCTTCAGCACCGCCTTGCCCCTCGCTTGACCAGTGCAAGCACTCAGACACGGCTCCATGAGCATAAGGCGATGTCGTTCTCCAGGCCTTGACCTGGAATTTCCATGTTTTTATGGGTTTAAGTCAAACCCGAATACTACTTGAGTGTAATGTTTTTGTGGTTTAACGTTCATACAGTTTTTGCAGTGTTTCTTTTAAATTCTGTCACTGAAGTGTATGAGAGTTGACAAGTGTAAATATGTAGTTAGACAATTTCAAAAGTGTATTATTTACTGATCGACCATAATGGCTCCAAAGGAGCCATTATACTCAATCATATCATGTCACTCTGTGGCACTTATTATGATGGTAATATGGATATGCATATTATTTTTTTAAAGCATGAGAAGCGTTATTGTGCATGTGTAAAAGCTGTTTTTAATTGTCAGTAATGCTCTCAGCTTTTTTTAATATCAAGAATTTAAACCACCTATGGCTACCTGCCTGCAAATTGCAGTAGCAAAAATCCCTGTCTATAGGAGGATGAAAAAAGCCACGCTTGATATTTACGGCAATGTGACCACGCGTCTCTCCTTAATACGGCTCTTTTATAGCTTTATTAGATCCCAGGGCCACCTAGAACCCTAACCTGAGAGCCTGGCAGGTAAAAGCTTTCCATTTTATCTCTGCAGCTCCTGTAAGCTCTTTCTGTGACTTCCTAATTGTGTTTGTGACATTAGCAAATGGCTGGTCTGAAAATACCACGCAGTGCAAGTCATGTTAATTCAGCGCTCTCTTTTTTTTAAGGTGTCACAGAAGATGTCTTTTTGTAGCGCTGGGGTAGAGAAAGAAGGAGAGAAGGCAGAATGAGAACATTGAACCACGTAAAATAAAAGAAAGAGACAAGTAGGGAGCTGGGAGTGCTAAATATGCTTCAGCCTTTCGGTAGAGCTGGTTTCAGTAGAGAGGTAAGAGAGTGTGAGCAGTAGCTTGCTTGCTAGAAAATGTCTTTTGTGGAGAAGATGGGAGGAGAGTTTGAGTTTTAATGCTTAGAGGTGAGGAGCTAAGGTGCGAATTGGGCGTGGGGTACAGCAAATCGATTGTGGAGCAATAATTAGAGAGAGGAGGAGGAATCAGAAGTGTTTCTTAACTTAGAAACAAGGATGTGACTGGCTGCTGGCTGTTGCTACTCAGAGGTAGGTAAAGAAGAAAGGAATCTCTTGAGCAAAGTCCTCACTGCAGAAGACACAACCAAGGTGAAATCCAGGTGGTGGAGGTTGAAGAGGGACGAGGAAGAGAAGGATCCAGCATTGACCAAGAGCTCCCCACTGCTGGGCAGGGCAGGGCAGGGGTGCATCCGTGGGTGCTGCAGGGCAGGGCCGGGGGCTGCATCCTCCTCGTGTGTGCCCGTGGGACAGGTTCTGCTTGGTGTGGGCTGGGCAGGAGGAGGCAAGAGGGTCACTGCTGTCTGTGTTTTCATTTCGGCTGTGGAGTGTCTGATGACTGCTTTGTCTCTTCTCTTCAGACTTCAGGACTAGTTCTGCTTTGTTGCTGTGTTATCAGAGGAGTTCTTTACCCTGCTCTGAATGAAATTGGGCTAATTACTGAATTACCATTTCCCCCCTTATTCTAAAGAACCTTCTGTTGGAAATGGAGTTTGCTTGGAATATGGAAGATTAACCGTAAGATGCTCGAATGAGCCAATTCTGAGTAGTTCAGGAATCCATGTACATTGAAGTTTGCAGATCTTGAACTGAGAGCAGTCGGATTTCCTTGCAACAGTTTTTAAAAGAATAAAAATAACAAGTTTTTTTAGCCAATTCTGCCCTAATGCTAACTTGTCTCTCTTTCTGAAATTGTATTAAAACCATTTGTCCTCTTTTGAAATACTGAACAAGAAGCATAAAAGCAGGTAAAAAAAGCTCTTAATGTTTCTGTCCTTGACCTACATAAACAACTGTACATTCGGGCTCAGGATTGAGTCCTATATTGGTGAAAAGGCTCGGGCAAGTTAAGATTAATTATTTCTTTTGAGAGGCTTCCTATTTAGAAAAGATAGTTCTTGAAGTCTCATCACCCAAAATATGAAATGTCGGTGCTATTTCTGCCGGGATCATTAGTTTAATATTCGAAATAAATTGTGTAACTGCTCATTTGTATAAGAGGACGGGATTTATGAAGCTGCAGTGCATTTGTACACACACACGCACTAGCACACAACACTTGTTGATGATTCAGAGAAGGAGTAGAGTAATTCAGCTCTTGGACTGCCTCACGTGTGATTGGCTTCCTTTCTGGGGGACTTATTTTAGGGAAAAATCAATGTCAACTGAAAAACATTCCATTCTGAAAAGACAAAAATTCCCCTACTTGTGAAAATGTGTCTTGGCAGCTGATTTAACTTATGATACAAGATTTAACACTTTTCACTAAACATGAATATTTACCATGGCAACAGCTACGTTATGGGCCACATGTTGGAGACTTGCACGGTGCTGCAGAAACTTGTAGCTCCCCACGTTTAGCCGAGTCCTGGTTTCCACCGGCAGAAGGAGCCCACTCCTGCAGCTGTTTCGGGCACAAACTCCTCCCGTCGGGATGGGTGGGCATCCTGTGTGTCTCCAGCAAGGCACAGCTCATTGCTCTGTCCGGCGTTGGCCGGTGGTCAGCACCGCGGTGCTGTGTAGAGACAAAACTCTTGACGACAGAATAACCTGATACAAACCGCGCGTTCGTCTCTGCTTTGCCTTTCCAGCGGCGGGGTGGGGAGAGCTTCCTAAAAGTCTCACTTCTCTTTGTCTCCTCCCCTTCATCCTTCCCCATCACCCCCAGATGCAGGCAGCTCAAACCCATTTTGACCACGTGGAGTACCAGGTCTGCCGTGTCCTCCTCCGCTACTGGCTCAACTCCTTGTCACCTTCCATTTGCGGTGGAGTGGCTTTTCAGGCAATGCTAATTGAATCATGCTCATCAGGGACTTAATAAAGGCGTGACGGCCAGGACGGAGCCCTGGCAGATGGCAGCTCTGGTTGACGAGGGGGATGCATGGCCAGGGCTGTGCTGTGCACCGGAGACGATGGGCTGGCTCTTCTGCAGGGGCAGAAAGTTCGTGGCTTTGGAGCTGTGAGAAGAGCAAAGCAAGGAGAGCAAATCAGAAGATGGCTCCAGATGATTTAGGTTGCACTTAAGTGGGTTTTTTTCTCTGAAACACAGCTAGGTAACCATTCAATAAAACTGTAAATCCTAGCAGGACTAGGTGTGAAACAATAAGAGGGTTTAACTTTGGAGGTAATCACAAGCATCTGTGGGTACCTTGAGTAGGAGCAGTTTTATTTTATTTAACGTTACAAGTTAGGAAGAATACAAATGTACTTGCTTTAGAACAAAGCTAGCAATGAGTTAGGCAGAAATTCCTTTTCCCAGTGGTGAAAACTCTTCAGTTCCAATGTTTCTGGTACCCTCCTCTGAAGTGTTCTTGGCCATCATTAAGGAAAAGGTCTTGGTCTGGAGGGGCTCAAACTTTTCCTCTTCTGGGCACTGATGGGACCTTTTCCTTCCATTTACAGTGCTCATTTACAAGAATTTTCAGTGAAGCCAGCTCTGCAGAGCAGAAGCTGAGCGTGCACCGGGAGCGTGGCCTGTGCCAGGCAGAGTCCTGCTGCGGCGGTGCTGGGCTGGGGATGCTCGTCCCCTCCATCGGCGCTGGGTGTCCCCTGCCTGGCCGGCATTGCTGGCACCGTGGTCCCTGGCGTGGCTGATGCTGTGAGGCTGGTTTTAATCTTGTCCTTTACTTCGTCTGGATTTGCCAAGCTGCGCTGATCCAGAACTTAAATAATTCGCTTCTCTTTTTAGCATCGTGTCTTTTAAAGATGTTATATTTGTTTCCACTTTGCGTTAAATTAAAATTAAATGGTTCAGCTTAGTAGATTTACCAGTGTACAAATACTTCTATTTTTAAAGCCTTTAGCCCATGTATATGTGATGAAGAAAAAAGCGACAGAGTAGGGGTCTCCGATTTTTGTTTGACTTGAATCAAAAACCCTATGGGGATTTCAATTATCAGTGAACATTACACTTGTTTGTTACTAAGGTGGCTATGGTGTCAAGGTTATGTGGATGTTGTAGTGTTATAAATGCAAAGGTAATGCAAAGAAGAAAAATAGTTGTGTTGGCTAAAACCATCCTATTCCTACAGCATAAAGTTGCACACTGTCCTACATTTCAATTCTCGTTCTATTAAATTACCTGTTTAATAATTTGAATCCAGTGTTATTTTTATATTATATTGCAAATGTGTGACTGTGAGGTTATTTTTAAGATATATTTATTAAGGGAATGAATACAATAAGACAAGTCATTGCAGCCCACATGCAGTTCCTTGACTTCTCATTTTATGATGTTTCAATTGCATATGATTACTGAATGTAAGTTTTAACTTTTATGGGGGTTCATTAGAGATGCAGCTGTGTAGAGAGAAATTCAATAGAATTGGATCTGTTTTTTTAAAGCTCTGTAAGTGTAGTGAGATGGAGCAACTCCATGGAGCAGAATTTCAAGCTTCCAGCTTGGAGCTTGGACGCGGAGTTGTGGGGTCTTCAAGGGCTTGGCTGGGCTGCAGTAGAAATTTGGGGAGAGGAAGGGCACCAGCCGGAGGTCTATGTGTTTGAGGTGTGGGAAACCAGAGCATCTCCCATCCAAGGCATTTCCAGAGGAGGTGGTGTCCTTGATCAGGGCCAGGAGCAGCACGAAATGCGTTTTGCTCCCGTGTGAATCAATGTTCTGGTGGAGAAATACGGTTTCAGTAAATCTGTGGTGTTTTCTTCTAATAGAGAATCTAAGTAAAACGAACTCCCCAAAAGGCAATATTGAAAGCAATCTTAGTGAGCAAATGCTGAGAAAATGAATCTGGGGGCACATTTAAAGGAATAGATGTAGTAAATGAGTAAATCTACCCTGCTGTTAAGTGCTGCGGTGCTTTGTGTGAATACTAAACAGGAGCATATCCCATCAAGTACAGTTTAGTTGCATAATTTATTAGCATAATGTGTTTAGTTTTAATGTATAGGAATGTAAACATTGTAACTGAATGGTCATGTCTTTCAGTAGCAGGAACCTCATATTCAAAACTGATTGTGACGTTCACTGTTTGTAGAACACTTGTTTCATGATATAGACTCATTATTTCCAAACATAACTTCATGCAAGGTTGCAAACCAAGATCCAAAGCACAGACATCTTTCTTGGGGTATAAGAAGGGGAAATGTTTCTGTCCTGAAATTTTACTTGGTGGCTCTCAGCCTTTGAGGTGCCGTGCGTTGCTCTGCAGCCCTTCCTGCTGGCCCAGCTGGCTCCATCCAAGCATCTCACCTCCGCTGCCGTTGCAGAAGTCTCTCTAATAGCTCCAGCCCTTCTGGGTGCAGCAGCTTTTTCTCTTTGTTTGAGGGGAAGTTTGAATGGTAACTCCTGGGATGTGATCTTCCAGAATGAAACCCGCTGAATGACAAGGGAAGCAGAAGAAGTGGGTGGGGAAGAGTATGTTTGTGCTTTTGGGTTTAGTGGGGAGCTTATAGTTTGGGCTGAGATCTCTGAACCCTCGGGCAGACAGCTCTGCAGGGGCAGGTGCGTGGAGCCCTTGGTGGAGGTGGCTTTGCCCACGTGGTGGCTGTGGTGGTGTGGGCTCCTGTGCCCACTCTGCTCAGTGCCACCCATGTGGGGTGAGTTTGGTGTGGGAGCAAGGATCACGGGTGAGTTCAGTGCAGGACCAAAAAATCTCCTCTCTGGTGATGAGAGCAGCTGCTGTGCCTTGGTGTCCATGCTTGCTTTAGGTATTTACTGCTGGTAGCCCCTGTGAGTAGGGGCGAGCCTTGTGGGGTGGAAAAGCTGGATTTGTCTTGCTGTGAGCTCTCAGCTTATCGGGAGTCTGGTCCTCACCTGTGGGGAGTGGAGGGGAGGGAAAAACAGTGGCACCGCATCCAAGCGGAGCGTGGATGGGTTGGTTTCATTCTGCCCTTACAACATAATTCCTGGAGAAATGGTTTTCCTGGGCTGTGCCACCTCCCACAACAAGGGAAAACAGATGAAAAGCAATGAAGCACACAATTACATAATGAAAAACAATAAAATGCATCTTTTAATATGTACTACTAGTGACCATATGACTTTATTATAAAAACTGAATGTGATTACATTTCCAGGTATTGCGCTGTGTGATAGACTCCGGGAAAAAGTGGAGAACAACTTAGAAGGAGAAGACTTCTTTAATATAAACCTCGGGCTTTGAAGTGACACATAGCAGGAAATAAATGTCCATCATCTATCAAATGAGGTTTGAATGGTTTAGGTCACACTAGACAAACACTTCTCACCCTAAAACCTTCTTTTCATCTTCATTCATCAACAACACCTTAAGCTTGTGCCCTTCTTCCCCACTCTCTCAAAAAATAATAATCTACTTGATGCCTACAAATCACTTCTGGCCAGCATTCGTTAGGCGAGTTATGAGCGACGGCTGCTGCTGCTCCCATCGGCGCTGCCTCCTGCGCAGGGAGAAAAGGGTCTGGAAGTTTGGGAAGAGGCCGAGGAGGGACAAGTGCTGCCGAATGCTGGTTTTAGAGATGGGAGGTAGTGAGCAGAAAGAGATGAGAGAGGTGAGAGGGGCATCACTGGTGTAATGGCAGGGCTTGCTGTATGGCACCTCCCTTTCACGCACTGCTCTGTACAGTTTGTGGAGGTGATGTCTCATTTCTCTTGGTGGGTGCTGATCCCTGCAGACAGGAGCGAACACATCCTCTGAGCTGGGTACTGCTGGATGTGTCAGTCCCAGCAGCCAGGTTTGGAGCTTTAGAACAGAGCGGCAGACCATGGCCAGGCTGGAGAGGTTGGTTCTCTTCTGCAGGTCCCTCAAGGTGGCCCTGGTGGGTGCTCAGACCCAGAAGCTCATAGTTAATTTGCTTTCTTCATCTGCAGGCTCACCTACATCATCATGCTGTGTAATTTCTTCCTCCCACCTCCTCCGAGGTCCTTGGCTGTGCCATGCACGAGCCGTTCAATCCTCATTTCCTGATGGGAAACTACTTCCCTTCCACTAATCCTGGTCCAATAACTCCTGATTTTTATTCTTATCCTTTTCCAATTTATGGGACTCCTCTTGGATTAACTTCCCTATGGCTCAGTTTCTCCCTTCGCGTGGCTTGTTGCTTCCTCACCAGCTCTTCTTTATTTCAAAGATACTTTTCTGGCTCCATCCCCAGCTGCCTGGAAGTGATTTGTTCAGCAGCGCAGTTCCATGGTTTTCAAAGGCCACAGACTGTTTTCCCTCATTTTCTGCCTTCCTTCCTCCTCTCTGTCATTCTGGGAAGCAGCCTGACAGACATGGCTTCTTTGCAACCACCAATTAACGTTCATCTGTGTGATTTCACCGGGCACGGGTTAGCAGCAGAGATCTGTTTGAAGGTAGAGGTTTGTGTGAGGGGGAATTTCTGTACATCTGTACCCTTGTTGGGAGGACACAGACAGCCTGGGGGGGAGAAGTCAGTGTTTTAATTGCAATATAAAAATTGATTTTTCTTCCCCCACCTCTATTCTAAGCATTGTTTCACCTTGTTCTCATGTGGGGTTTGGAGGATCTCGCCATCTGTGGTGACTCGTGCCAGCATCAGCAGCACGAGAGGTCTGTCACCCTCCCAGCCAGTCACTGGTGTTTTGGAGTGGCCGCCCCACACTCTGTATGTATCCCTTTGAGGTTGTTTTGAAGAGAGCTTTAGGTGTCGTTACCCTTTGAAATTCGGCACAGCGATGTGAAATGGTGAGGGTGGGGTGGGCTCCTTGCTGTGCAGGGGCGACCAGCAAAGCTGCAGCCTCATTAACGGGGAGGAGGATTCACACATTTGTGGGAGCTGGTCACACATCGGGGACTGTCATGAGGTAAGCCAATTTCCTACCCCAATACCTTCCTCTTTTCCACTTCTCTCCTTCACAGTTTGAGAACCATAAATCACTTATTTGAAATGTATTTAAGGAGAAGAATATTTTCCTCTGCATTCCCACTTAATGCTTTGTAGCAAGTACAGTTGGGATCATTCATGTGCTAAAGCAAGAGAAATACTCTTCGAGACGTGTCTTCATTGTAGGCAGTTTCCTCTTTTACTCAGTTCTTAGATGATAATTCCCAGTCCTTAGATGCTGCTCATTCTGCCACAGAAAGAAAATGCAAACCGGGATATTTTAATGTTATTAATAATGAATGTTTACATAATTAACTCAATTACTTTGTTCACTTTGACATTTTGTCTTCCTCTCTCTCCTAAATTACCTTGGTAGTGATGGAAGTGCAGAGGTGGTGCTGGGATCCTGGCTGTGCCAAGTATCTCCCGTAAGGACCAGGGCTTCTCCCCACCGCACAGCACCTGACAGCTCGGGCAGACCTACCAGTCTGTGTCCTTGTCCTGTACCCTTAGGGACATTAATTTGAATCCCATTAAAATACTAGTTCTTCAAGAAATTTTAGCTCTACCAGTTGCAAAAAAGTGTGTTTTTTTGCATATAAATTGAAGAATGTGCTTTTCACGTGGCCCTTAAGGTCTGTACGAGATAGGGTCGTTCACTGCTCTAGAAATTCTCCTTTGTGAACTGACACTGCGTCGTAAGGGCGAGTTACTCATCTGACCTGTGACTGCTGTTGTCTGACTTGTTCTACAGATTTTGGGTGGACTTAGTTAGGAAAAATGCTGTTCTGCAAAGGTCGTTTTTGGTCAAAAAGGAAAAGAAAGTGTGGAGGTTCTGGTGATACTGGAAAAAACGGAGAAGGTTTTGTTGTTGGTGTTTTTTCTCACAAGAAGCAGCAAGGATAACTGTGTTAAACAGCGGGGTGCCACTGAATGATGGAGAAGCTGAAGGAATGGCTCGTTTTCCTGTTATGGCCCTGCTTTGGCTTTCTCATTCCTGTTCCTCTGTTTCTTTAGAAAGACCCTGCAGCCTGCAGATAACAGAAATTAAATTAGTATTGATATAACATTAGACACTCCTATTAATATTGACAGTCTGTCGATACTGTTGTGCTACTTTTGTAATACGGGATGTTAACGGATAATACTTTAAATAAAAACACACTAATCTTGTAATCACTGAACACGTCACGGGGTCTCAGTTCGGCTCATCTTCCTGTGAGCTCCCCCATCCTCCAGCGTCAGCGCTGCCCCCCTGCCTGTCCCCCAAGGCTGGGCCCATTGCTCCCTGTGCTGGAGCCTGCGTTTGGGGAGGTGTGGTGGGGAAGGTGATGGCTGTAAGTGGCGAGGCAGGACTAGTGATGGAAATGTCCCCATGGCTGTGGTTGTGGTGAGGCTGGTCCTGAGGGCAGATGTGTCCATCACACCCAGCTCTGGGAAGTCCTTTGGGGTGTGGGTGGGTGCAGACCTGGCTGTGGGGTTGGTCCCAGAGTGGTGGGGTGTTACTCCCGTGGTTGCTCATGGCTTGTGATGGGTGCTGCCTGTCCTCATTGCATGTGTCCATAAAGTTTGGTGCAGGAAACAAGGACAACTTCCAGTTCTGATGCCACTAAGTCCTTGTTGGACTGTGCTGGCTGAGCACACATGGGGTGAGAACACACGAGGTCAGAGCGGTGCCCTTAATCCACGGTGTTTGTCTCAATACTTGGTGTGTGTTAGCAGCTACACATTTCTCATGAACATTTTCCTTTTAAGTCTATCATGAAAATCACCATGTTCATCAGAGCTAAAGTTATTTGTTAAATGGTGTAAAAAATATGCATTAAACAATAATGATTACTTTGGTAAACACAGATGTCTTTGTATTATGCAGTGGGTTTCGTACGCGAATTTGTACCTGTCTGTGAAACGGAATTTGCCATCTACCTTGAGAAATGGGAAACACAATACATGTTAATTGCTTCTCCCTTAGCCCCCCGCTCCGCCTGCTGTGCTGCTGCAAGCTGTTGATGTGGTGCTGAAGTGCACGGGGCCAGGCTCGGCAGCGAGCAGGTTGGCACTTGCAGATGTGTGCCCATTGCAGGAGGCAGCAGCCTTAACTTCTACCTCTTTTGTTTTCTGACTAGGAGGATATTTTTAAAAGAGGGAGGGAAAAACCTTTATCTCGCTGAAAACCATCTAGCGGTGATCAGTTATTCACCGCATTATTAATGCTTATTTGGACGTTGCTTGGACTGCTGGATTAAACAGCTTTCCCATTATGTATTGAATAAAATGAAATACATGTCACAACAGCAGTGCTATGATGCTGACAACCGTCCTTGGCTGTGCATCTCATTAGAAAGATATACATTTTTCTTTGTTGTGTGTCTGTGAATGACAGAAGTTGACAAACATCTTTTAAGAAGTTGCTGTTTGGAGAAAGTTGCATTTATGGCTCAGAAACTGAGAAGAGACTGCGTGTTATGAAGGTAAATAATTATTTCTTACAGATGTGTTTTATACATCGCCCTCTTCTGCCATACTTTTTACTTTCTTATTGCATATGCATTGAAGGGGATCCTCATCTGGATCACCTACTCTGAGAAAGAAATCTCAGGGGGGTTCAAACTTCGGGTTGTACTGAAACTTGCACTTAAAACAGGATTAAAATCCTTGTATGTAACAGTTTTAAAGACTGAATTGATTCTCCAAACCCACCACATGAACTCCCAGGGGACAGTTCCGTTCTTCTGTTATGTTGTTTATTTGGGGACAAAGAGTTATTAACTTTGGAGGAAGGATGCTCAGGAGGAGAAGTACCAAGTAGGAGCTCGGCTTGCTGTCAGCTGAACAGCGATGCTGTACTTCACAGCCCCAATTTCCAGATGCAGATGTGTTTGTGTCACTTCTGTCAGCCTGCGCTGCTGCAGGTGGTTGGTGTTGGCCCCATTTAGTGCTTGCCTAACTCAGAGCAGAGGCAGTGGCTCTGCTGTAACTGTGTAGGGTCTTTGGACCATTTTTGAGAGAACTGAGGAGGAACAAGAAGCTCAAGATGTATTGTGGGTTTTTTAAGACTACTTTCCAAAGTTTATAATGAAGGTGTTCATCGTCCTGGCTAAAGTGGCTTCTGCCTATTCGTAGTGAATCAGAGAAGACGTTGCGTATTCAGCAGCATTTGCGTGACTCCCTGGGTTTCATAGGCTCTGTACAGGTGCCAAGTCGGTGCCGTGTTGACCCACAGAAACTTGAGAGCACGGCTGAGAAACCTGTGGGAAGAGGCGAGCGTGGACTTGCAGGAGGGAGAGGAGGAGGGGAGGAAGCAGGCTCAGGTCCCCTTTTCCCACCACCTCCAATGTGCGATGGAGCAGTGGCTGCACAGCCCCCTCCCGAAAACATCTGTACCTGCTGCAGGGAGACTTTGCTGTTGCTGGGGCTTGGTTGGTGATGCACGGTTTAGGGGTTAGTGGTTATTTTTTGTGTCTAGACCCATTCACCTTTTAGCATCCTGAAGCAGAGACCACAATCTGCAAGAAATCAGCATTTGGGGAGAAGCCTGCATCCAAGGAGTTCTCAGCTCACACTCGCCCTTGTGTCTGAAATTGTTTTACTTCTGTTACGAGTAACACCTACAATTGCCACTTAACCTCGCAGGCACTTTGTTAAGTCCGTATTTCTGATTGCAGCGGCTGGGGTGGAGTTTCCTTTAGGAATTCAGGGAGTAGGAAGTGTTGTTTGTAGTTTTTTGTTGGGTTTTTTGCTGACTGGTGCTAATGTGTAGGTGGGGATGTGCTGCTGTTTTTGTAATACTTGTATTGTTTATGGAATTGTTCGTTAATTGATGGTAACAATGCCTGGAGCCTGGGAGAGGCATTCTTTTATGTTTGCTCAGATCAGAACGAGTAAATAATTTTATAACTTAAAAAGAGATGCAAGATTACCCTCCTTAGTTTATTTACCTTGCAGGTTTGTGTCTCCTATTTCCATACCTCGTTATCAAGTTTCCCCAAATTAATTTGCATTATTTCTAACAAAGCAGCGGATGAGAAGAACGATTGGGTGGGGGTTTAGGATTCAGTAGGGTGCAGCTGGAGCACCCCCAGACAGACCGGGGCACTCAGGGTCAGGTGCTGCACCTGAACTTGCTCCCACCGAATGTGTGTGGACGTAGCGAGGTCCCAAGTCTCTTTTTCCCTTTACACTTCCATGTGAAACCTGGAAGGCAGTGGGGCATCTGATGGCCGAAAATGTATCTCTGAGCTCCTGTTAATTGCTTCATGGTTTACTCAGCCTAAAACCTGCTTGGTAACTTCGTCTTCCATATTTATCCAATGAAATAAAATTCAAACCAGCCCACCAACTAGGGAATGTTTTTTATTTATATGTGGTGTAGTTCCATCTGGTCCACGTTAAGGACCCCAGAAATATATGTGATTAGCTTTATAGTTCACTGCTAAAGGTAGCAAAGCTGGCTTTTAACATTTTTCAAATTTGCAGCTAGCATCTCAAAACATTTGCTGGCATTTCCTGACTGTGATTACCAACCCAAGATTTTCCTGGTTGTCTTTTCACTTTTTCAAGTGTGTTGCATAGTTTTCCTGCTTAAAATATCACCGAAGCCTCTGCTGTTCCCTTTATAACTCTTATGCAAACTATCCATCTCTGTCAGGACTGGTCAGTCTCAAAACCCAAAGCCTGCGTTAGGAAACATCAGATAACGTATACTATTAAAGTAGTAAAATTTATGGCCATCACCAACGCTGAGCTCACGCTCAATAAAATGAAATGCCACACATTAGAAATAATACAAGAGGTGAGCTGTGCTGCTTCACAACAGCTCAGGAGAGGGTTTCATGTATTTGCCAGCTCAGAAATGCCCAAGGAAGACTAAACATCAACTTGCCCCAGTTTAAATTTCAGGCGTTTGCTAGTCCAGGTCCTCTATTCCCACTAAATGAATGGTTGAGACATTGGAAAGTATAAAAAAAAGCCTTTTTCTGCTGCATTCAAGCCAAATTGACTCCTTTTGCACCAAATGCACATTTCTATCTGGAGTTACTCAGCTTTGGAAAGCACCGTGGTGCTCCCAGGAGGTTTTGGTGCAGCCTCAGCACCACCATAACCCCCAAAAACATCAAGAACCCCGAATCCATGCACTTGCAGGGATTTTCTGCCTGTGCCATGTTTATTCTTGGCATATTTAGCCCTGAAGGGGAGAACTGCTGCCAGTTTAGCTGTAGATTGTCCCGCACGGCACCGTGGCGCAAGGCTCCGTGGCTGCCCGTTTCCGAAATAGCATTTTAATACCGATTTTAGCAGCTGTGAATTTTCCTTCTGGTGCTTGGTTCTCCATTGGACAAACCCGTGCTGTCAGCCTGGAAAAGGCCCTGGTTTTGGTGGGGATGCAGGTGGTCCCTCAGCGCCTCCCTTGTGCTGCACCTTGATGCTGCTGGTGGAGAGAAGATGCCAAATCTGAGCTTTGCAATTTGTCCTCTCACATCACCCAGTTCCTACCCCAGCACCCACCTTGTGAACCAGCCTGGGAGGGTGCTTTCCATCTGCAGTTTTCCTTCTGCATACTAGTCATTTGGGGATTTTTTTTCCTAAAAGCGCAGTATTCAGACCTCAAAGAGGCTGCCTCTTAAGCTCAAGTGTGTCCAGAAGTGCCAAGGATTTTCAGGAGTTGAGCTGAAGGTGTTGTTTGAAGTTAACCGTATTTTATTTTCTCAGACCCTTTCTTGGAACTTAATTTATATGGCGCTGTGATGGGCACGTATAAACATTGTGATCAGGTTACAGTATGAGTGAAATAGGTAGACTCGTTTTCTTTTGCTTTTCTCACAATAAAAATGTAAGAAATTCAGTTGCTTACCCTGTAAAATGCACATTTCTGTTAGGGATTAGTCTTATTTTAATGAGGCCGTTACTTATACAGTAGTACATTAGCAAAGTGTCCTTTGATTTTTATGAAGCAAATGTTTAGGCGCCGATTCGGAGAGGCCCAACCGTTATTCCCCCCTCAATTCTTGCGGTGGGATATTTGGGTCATTAAGAGATTGGGACACTTCTGGGTTCCACACAGGTGCCCATGGGGCGAGGAGTGGGTGTGTGCTCAGCCCTGAGGGTTCCCCATGGCAGCAAGGTGGGGCTGTCCCCAACCCGCTGGGTGCAGGTCCCAAATCTTGCTTGGAGCCAGGGTGCAAAGGGGTTTTAAAATCACTGGCACCCTTTTATTGCACCTCTCTGGAGGGAAGCGGGCGGCAGCGCTGAAGCGAAGCAGAAATCCCAGCGGCGGGATGAAGACATCCTCTGTCCATCTCTGCCTGTGAAGCTGAACCGAAGCCTTCCTGCGCTGCTTAAAATTGTAATTTTGGATAAAAGGCTGTGTAATAACTTGAGAAATGTGTGAGGAGATCTCGCGTTAATACCGTATAAACCTTCTTTAACTTCAGGAAGCTTAAAATCAAATTTGGCAGAGCTTACAAGGGCAGTGAATGTGGAGCCACTTGACTCCGGTAACTGAGAGAAGCGGCTGACAAACCTGCAGTATTTTGATCTTTTTACAATGCTATCTGAATTCTGCAAAGTATTTACTTCCTTGTGAGCATATGTGAAAATATATATTTGGCTTTACCTGTATGTTCAACATTTCAGTCTCCTGTTCTGAGCAGAGATTTTTCCTGTCTCTTTGGAGAGTGTTCCAGCACAGTTTAGGTTCTCTGGGCTTCAGGTTTTTAAAAAAAGAGGTAATAAGGTAGGTTAATTGTGGAACTAGGAGGATCCACTGACTCATCTTCCGAATAAAGAAATTCAGATGCGTTGTGACCTCAAGAAAGTGAATTTTTAGAGCAGTTGAAGTTAGAAATCTGGGATAAATTCGGGTATTTGAAAGTCATGGTAACAACCATTTGTAAGAGCGTATCGTGCTCTATAGTAAGATTGCATAAGGGCACAGGATGAAGCAGCTGATTTTTGAATTTCTTTCCCTTTTGGCGTTCTGTTTGTGACAATTACACGAGTCTCTATTAACTGTGTGGGGAAGAAAGCAGTGTTACGAAATGAGGAGAGATTTCCTTCATCTGTTACTCTGTAGGTAATTTTTGTGCTTTTTCCAGTATTTAAGTACCTCTTAACTGCTTGCTGTCCATCTGTATACCATTCACAGTACTGTAAACTAGTGTATGTAGCATGACCTTGTAACTCGCTTTGTTTGTGCATCTGCCAGTACAATATGTTGTCTTTCCTTAAAATGCAAATACGCTCCACGCAGTGCAGAGCTCCTCAGTCAATAAATAAATGGAGGTAAAAAACTGTACCTAATACCCATTTAATTTAAATTCATTTTATAAACATAAAGACGCCTTTTAAGAGAAGCTTTAATTCAGACTAGCACCTTGATTTGTGGTTGCCATGGAGAATCAAATCTGTCATTTGACAAGAAAAGTCACCCATTTATGACAGCACTTTATCTTGTCTCTCCAGGGGAAGAAAATGTCAAAAGTGAGAGCAGAAAAAAATAAAGCCTTGAAACACCAGAATTTCTTGATTTCATTTTTATTATTCAGCTATCATATCCTTTTTGATAATAGCAAGTTGGTGAAAATAAATAATGTTCCTACAGTAAAATCAAATATTTCCTATTGGAATGGACAGGGCTCTTTGTGATTGTCAGTGCTGTGAAGTCTGGCAAGAAATAGTGTTATTAGATAAACCCACAGTGCCCAAATCCCATTTTCTTTTCATTACAGTGTCAAAATAATTATACCTGTGTAATTTGGGTAAGAAATTGTAGAATAAGTAAAATGGTCCATTGGAAGAGATTGCTTTGAGCTTGTGTTCGTTGCAGGGTGGGGTTTTTACGTGCTGAGGGAAAAAAAGAAAGAGAAAGAAATTGGTATAATTTCATTTGAATAAAAATGTCTGGTTACTCTTTCATGTTCTTTGCAACCAGAGGAAACGGCACCGAGTGCTGCGTTCTGCTGGGTTTTACATCCACGCATCCTTCACAAAAGAGAGTTAAAAGAGGCAGGAGTTTTAACACTTCTTGATTCTCAGGTGAAAATCTCTGAAGAGTTTCAAAGGCATGAGGCGAAATTGATGATTATCTGAAATTTTTCTGAAGTGTTTTTATTTTGCAGGATTAAGAAATAGTAAGAATCGGGTGTTTTCAGGGATATAATGAGCTCTTGCAAGTGTTTACGTCTGTACATTTAATCTATATAGACACGCAGTTGCCCCCAGGGGAGAAACACTTAGGGCAGCACTGCGTTACTTTTTACATCCATCTCCAAAGTGCCGTGGAAATAACGAGACGAAAATAATCCACCCCGCGCCTCTTTCTTGAGGCGGCATTTGTGCCTCTCACGGTCTTGCGGGGTTTGATGTGGTTCAGGAGTCATCTTGTACCACTGAGATAGCGTTAGAATAGAAAGTCCCGTAGTGGTTTGGTGTAAATATTGGGCTGGAAGGGAGCTGCTCGCTGGAGTGCCTGTGCCTAAAGGAGATTACAGAAAGGGAAAGAAAGGAGAGGGTCGGAGGCTCTTTTTTCTTCTTTTTTTCTTTCGCCTTGAAATTGGCTGGCGGTGCCGGATCCATCGCCAAAGCGAGTTGGGATCTGCAGTGAGAAACAGGCAGCACGACAGTTCCTATCGCTGCCTTCGTGCGGAGCCTGATCCCAGCCTTGCTCTTCAGTACCTGTGTGTAGCTCTGCCTGCCCTCCCCAGGCACTCACCATGCCTGGCCGCTGGAAGTAAGTGACGTGCTGGATCCTGGGGCTCCTAAAAAGGTGTCTTGCGTGCTGCAAAACAGTTGTGATCTGGAGTTTTTAAAGAATTTTGGTGTTTTTTAACACATATTGACGTCATGTCACAGGAAGAGTGTTAGCATGGGCTACCAGAATGCGGTAACTTCGGGGTTGTTGTGTGAGACCATCTGGAATAGAAGAGGGTGAATTAAAGATGCTCTCTGGGGTTATGGAATCTTAAAGATATTAAAGGGTCTGATTTCCATAATGTCTGCCTCTCCTTTTGCCCAACTGTTGATATAATCTGCTTTAAAATCGATTTGCTGTCATCATGTAATCAAAGCCTTAATTGCATCATCATTGACTCCAGCATTTTTTTGCTGATGAATTTGGGCAGCTGATGGTGAAAATGCCATGAAAAAAGAAAAAAAGTGTTTGAAATCATTTTGTGTTTGCTCTGTCTCTTGCACATGGACAGAACATTTCTCAGGTAATCCAAGGTCCCTGGATTTCAGCGAGGGATCAGAAAATGTTTTCCTATGTTCAAAACCTTGAGGCTTGATACCACGAACAGTTTATTTTGTGAAGCTGAGACTATTCAAAGGAGTAATAAAAGACTGATATTCAGCATGGCCTCGTCAAAACTGTCTTTTGAATTATTTAGTTCACTTCAAATCGGGACTTTCTATAAGTTGCTCTTTAAAAAATAATTTAAAATAAAGGAGGGTGGGAGTGAAGCTGGGTGTTTGTTACGAGGTTGTTCCCTGAAGCGTTGAATTATCGCCCATGAGCTCTGCTCGAGGGAAGGCCAAATAGAGTTTAGATATTTTTACAGAACAAGAAATTGTAACTGGTGTCTCTGGTTTCCGACGGATGCCGTCTGAAATGGCTGATATCCTGTCCTGAAAATCACAGATGGAAACTTCGCCTCAGCACGGTGCTCCAGCAGTAACAAAACGAAAGTAGCAGAGTCGCATTTACATTGCAGAAATAGTTCTCTGCAGTTCCTCTCCCATCTACCGGGTTCGCCCCTGTACCTGGTGCCGGTTGTTTCCCACACGTGAGGGGCAGTGCTTTAGGTGTGACCCCCTGCAGGATGCAGGTGATGCTGCTGCCTTACCGAGGATGCTGCTGCTGCAGCAAGTCCCGGTCCAGCAGTAACCGAGGCAGCAAACGCTGCCTGAAACCGTTTTGACAAAGGTTAACTCCTTCCTTTTGCCTTTTGCAGTTGTCTTTAGTCAGAGCAACTGCAGCACAAGCTTTTCCTCAACTGATTTTGGTTTTTTTGGCCGATTTATTTAAATTGTGTTTTTGTTTTTAATAACCTGTTTCAGAAATGGCCACACCTCTGAAAGTCTGATATGAAACAGCAACGCTTGCGCGTTGTTTCTGGAAGGGGGAAGTCAAAGTAAACGCAGACTTTGTAAAAGAGAATATCTACCGGGTGCTAATAGACTGTGTATTGACTGCAAATGCCCTTTATGGGAGTCTTTGAAAGAGAAGAAAGTGCAGATTGCTGGGGAGGATGGAGAACGCCACAGATCAGGGTACAAATGTGATACGTGGCGGTTTCTGTGTGTTAGTGCAGCCCCTTCCCCAGCACAAGAAATACTGTTTAGCAGAACTGAGATGTGCCACTTCTTCTGAACAACACCTGTGACTTCCTCTGAAATTTAGAGGGCCAGAAATCAAGTGCTGGGCATTAATGAGTCTTCTGAGAGCACCCCTTGATCTCACCGGGTCTCTGAGGCTGCCCGAGCAAACCCACACGGGCACACAATGGACGGGAACGACAGCACAGCTCGTCGCCATATAAAGAATTCTGCTTTTTTAACGTATGGATGCATATGTATGCGCGTGTGTATTTTTACCAGAGCTGCAGTGTCTCCGTGCAGGCGGTGCTGGAGCTGTCACCAGCGAGGGGAAGCCAGGGCAGCATGTGGCTCCCTGCCCAGCACGGGGCGTCCTGCCGGGGTGCGGTGGGGAGAACAAGACCCCCAGGGCCTCAGCATCCTCCTCGTGTGGGGCCAGCTTGGGTACCAGGGGCCTCGGTGGCTCCCTGTGTGAGCCCCCATGGCATAAAGAGGAAAATCTTGCTGGCAGAGAGGTTTTTGGCAGACATAGGGGTTTTTGCAATGGTGATGGCCATCTTGACAGCAAGTTCCCCATGAAGCAGTGGGAGCTCCTGGCTTCTCACTGAGCCACGCCGTGCTTGGGAGTCACTGGGGTCCTCGAGACACTTGGAGCTGTCTGGGGGCACTGGGATACTCCTCGTGGTCTCATCATGGGAGAGTCTCAAACCCGTGGCTGTTAGAGTGATCTGCTCTTCAGAATTTGGGGTTGAAGGCTCTGCCCTGCCCTGCCATCAGCAGCTCCAGTGCCCACCCAGCAGCGTGGTGGTGATGGAGATTTGGGGTGCGTCTCTTGGTGGCTAGAGCTGCACCACGTGGGCTCCTTACCGCACGCCGGTTATAGCCGCTTCTTGCTGATGGCTCAGTTCTCACTTCTTAGAGTACGTATTTCTCAAGAAATGACATAGATTAAAAACAGGTGTACGTGAAAACAGCCTTCAAGATGGTGCAGTCTGGCACATGAGATTTGGGAATCAGCAGAGTTAAGGTGGCATAGGCCACCTTAACCAAGCCACGCACATCGTGAAACTCTCGACATGACCATGTAGTTTTGGGGTTTATTTTTTTGTTTTGTTTTTTTAATTCCCAAGGAGCCTTGTTGGGGCTTTGGCCCCTCTTCTCCCAAACCCAAGTGCTCCAAGCTTGCCCTGTGGTTCCCTGTTCCTCATTTCTGTGTGCCCATCAGTAGACACCTGGGGCCACTTTTGCAGAAGTGATCTTGGGTTTGCAGCCACAGCTAAAGCCAGTTGGGGCCGTCTGTAGCACATGGGGTTGTTGGTATCCATAAAGCCCATGAGTCAGTAGGGGCTCAGGTTGGTCTCTCAGTTATTGGGCAGCTCACACCAGCAGCTATCAGCAGCTCTTGCTTTGTCCTGGCTTTCCACGAGTGGGATGGTTGTGAGATCAAAATCCTCTTCAAGCGGAGGTAAGGAGATTTTCATTAAGGTCTCAAACCCAAATACTGCAGTGAGGGAGCTGGGGAGGTGGTCAGGAGGAGTTTGGTAATTCTGTATTCAGGTCTGGGTTTGGGTAGGGTGCGCTAAACAGTACTGCGTGTTACTGGGAGTACCAATTTTGTGAGGGTAAAAAGAAACGCTTGGTAACTGCACATTAGGTGGGAGTCCTGTGGAAAAAAATACGGTTGTGTAAGTGAAGGCTTGATCGTAATACTCGTTCCAAAGGTGTAAATCAGAATTGTGTGTTGATGTTGCCAACTTTGTTGCCTAGTTTTTGCAACCTTCACGTTATTTTAATATAGCTTTGGATGCAATTCTATAAAGGATGTACAGCAATATGTTAACATGCTGTGCCATCCTACATTTAGGGCTTGTAATAAGTCTTTCTTTTTTTTTTGTATTGTCTTTGCCAAAAAAAATAGTGACTTTTCAGCACTGAAGTGTATGTTCATATTGCTGCATTTTCATGTGATTCTGGGTCCTGTGTGTCCTGTTACTCTTTTACCGTTGTATTTGGGGTAGGCCATGCATTTCACCAAGGTCCCTGCTCAGGGCAGGGCATGTGGTGGTGGTGGGAAAGCTGGAGGCAGAAGAGCAAGCACACAGGAGGTTACAACCACTTAAGTCAGGCTTTTGAAGCTAAAATACCTAAAATAGAAATATTTGCTGGGTGTGGGGCAGACATACACCAGTGTCAGGTATTTTTGCCTAGGTCTGGTTTTTGAGGGGGAGCCTTGTGAAGCTTTATTTTTTTACTGGCTTAAGGGAAACAGCAGTTCTCATGTTATGGGGAAAGTTTCTGATGATGGGGATTGCTTTTCACTAATTGGAAAGGTTACGTGTGTGGAATAGTTTGGGTTTTTTTGTTAACTGTTGTTGTCCTTTCCCCTGTTGATGGGCAGAGCCTACATAGTCTCATCCAGACTGAAATGAAGATGGAAAGAAGTGTAGAATTAATCTCTCCAGTTTCCATGTTCAGATACACTGGTGTGAGTGGACCCACAGATGACAGAATTGCCGATACCAGCAGTGTGTGTGCCTGGCTTTTGGGATGGGAGCTGTACCCCGATGGGAGGTTGGTGTTCTCATTACCGATGTTCTCACCAGCGCTCTGCACATCTTGGGACAAGAAGTTTCAACTCTGCTTTAATGTCACCATATATAAGATTAGACAGCCTTTACTGACTTTCTGGGTTTTGCAGCTGTTATGTATGCACTCAGGTGTTGTGGAGTACCTGCACAGGGCCCTGCTTCCCTCCTTCCCCTGCTGCAGCTCTGTCAGCTGGCTGTGAGCTGTTCCTGATGTCTGGGCACTCCTGATCTCAGTTTTCTTAACTAACCGATGTATGATCCTGATTGAACAGGATCTGTGGGTGTGTGGGGAGGTCTTCAAGGGTGGTTTAGGGGGATGTTTGCTTCTGTAGAAGCTTACTGACACCCTTGGATGGGGCAGTGTTTCCCAGGGCCGTGGCTGGTGTTTCCCTCGCATCCTTGGACGTGCCCACGCTTCTGCTCTCGCAGCCTCGGGGCCTCCTCTGGGTTTCTTGTGCTCTTCTCCACGTGAGCCTGAATTTAATTATCAGGGATAAGGTCCTCCAGAGCAGACCTTTAAAAGTCCTATATAAAGATGCTGCTCTTAAGTAATTCAATATTTCAACTGCTCTGTGCTGGATTGATTGATTGATTAATGGAGGAGTTCATTTAATTAATCTAGGACTTCACTAAGTCACATGTGTTACCGTAAACACTGCGATGGTGCTGATAAAGGGGGCGGCTGGGAGCCGTGGCTCCTCTCTTTCTGCTCCCATCCCTTGGCTCCACAGCGAAGCCGCGGGTGCAGCGTCCCCATGAATGACTGGGTGCGTGTGCCGGGGCTCGCGCTAGATGGATCTCGTTGCTTTGCTATCTATAGGCTGCTAAATATATTTTGGATGGCAGGCAGACGTGACACTTTGTCACTTCCTACAAGTGTGCATGTGGAGCGAGACAGTTTTTCCCCCCCTAGCCCCAGCACATGCCCGAGCGGTTTGCCTCCAGTTTTGGATTCTGTAATGGTGATATGTCATTGTATATAGACAGGGATAATACCCGCTGTTCCTGAGCGGGGTCTCTTTGCTGAGTGCCTGTCTATGTTTTGTTTGCACTTTGGCCAAGTTTGGTCTTTGGGAGGGCCCCGGGTCCTCCCTGTCCTGAGGCTGGTGGACACTTGCATCCGTGTGCTGTTGTGGTACATGTGTAGCACCCCAGGGAGTTGTGATGCAGGCTACAAAATACCCCAAACCTGCAGGTTTCAGCCCAGAGCCTTGTGTCTTGGCCACAGAAGAGCCACACATGGAGCTCCAAAGCTTGGTGTGCAGGCTGATGGGGGTTTTGTTGCTCCTTCCCTCGCCCTCATTGCTCTTGGAAGCCTTAACAGACGGAAGCTTTGTTTTCCCCTGAGGGTTTTCCACATTGACCCTGAGTACATGAGGTGTCTGGGGACAGGGCTGTCGTGGGAAGCTGTGCAGGAACCAGGGCTTTGGTGCTCCCATAACCCAGTCCGCATCTCGTGGAGAAGTGTTTGTTTTATGCAGAAAGATGTCTCCAGTGGATGTGGATAGGAAGGGTGACTGAGAGGACTGTGGTCCTGCCAACCTGAGATTTGGTACAAATGTTCCCAAAGCTGTCAGTGTACAGTGGGTAGATGTAAAGGAGACACAACTGGCCTGTCACAAACCCTTGGCAGGGATGGGACCTCGAAGCTGCATCTCGTGGGCTGCATCCCAGCGCCTGAGCTGGGGCTGTGGCTCTGCTGCAGAAGTGACAGTGGGTGACTCCAGCATCGGTCACCGCTGTCACATTTCCAGATTTCCCTGTCCAGGCTTTGTCCAAGCAGATGCAGAAATAGATGAACAGACACACATATGATGCACACGCAATCATCCACGCTGCTTTTGAATGAAGGCTGTTAAAAGCCCAAATACTGGACAGCCTCATGACCGGGTTTCCTTCTACATAACCAAGGTGTGGGCAGTTGCACAGCAGCTGAGCGCGTTTTTTTTTCCCTTTTCTCTATTTTTTTTTTAAAGAAATGAAGCCTCGGTTCATGGACAAGCAGTTTAGTGCTGCTGTCATAGGTCGGCGGTTTGTTGTGTGGTTAGCTTGGTTCTCAGACCTGCGTGCTGAAAGGTAATGGGGTTCATCTCGCAGAGAGCTTTTTCTCGGCAGGATGTCTAACTATGTGTTGCCTCTGTTTTCTCACTTGCTACTCTTACAGAATTTACTCACGGGAGAATATTTGATCAACAGCTTTTGATAAAAGGCATTTTTTTTTTCTTTCTTTTGATTTTGGTCACTGTTGTAATACTGTGAAATGCTGATGGAAAGCCAAGTGAAAATGAATGCTAAACGATGGGCGCTATGTTAACCTGTAGGAGCGTTGCATTGCTCGTGCTGCTGGTGAGATTTCATGTGCTGAGAAGGATGCTGCTCCAGCCGCAGGGGTTTGGGCGCATCTGCCAGGACCTGGCTGGGCAGCGTGGGTGCGGGAGGACCCCTTCCCATCGCCCCATGGCTGTTCCTGCGCCCCAGCCCTGGTTGTGGCATGGGAGGGAGCCTCTTGGTGCTCTGCAGCCCCCAACGGGTGCGGGATGGAAATCCTGGCTGGGTTTGGTGCTCTCCCTCCAGCCGGGCTATGCAGGAGCAAGTGCTCACAGGAGTTTTTAAGCCGCTGGATTTGGAGTCACTGCATTGTTCATCTGATTAAATTGTATTTAATTAGCTTTGTGTTTCGTCCTTTTGTTTCAGCGTGAAGATTATGGGGGAAAGGGCGAAGGAAAGATAAAAATGGTTTACATGAAGCTTCATAGTTTAAAACACATATAAAACCACTGCGAGATGCCTTTTATTCCCTGGCCCTTTATCTTCCCTCACAAGCTTTCAGAGAATGAGTAGTGCATGTTGAGGTTTATCTGCGCTTTTATGTGCAGTAGCCACATGCTTAACATCGGGTGCATTGGAGTTGTGTTTGGTAGGGCTTTCTCAATCCCTTTAGAAAGGGGCTGATCTGGCATTGCCCTCTTCAGATCCAGCAGGCAGGATGCTCTGCACACAATGAAGTGCTCACAGCCCCTCTCGCCAGAGCAGCCAGTGAATGATTTCAAGCCTGGTGGGCAATGCTTGTGTCCATGCGTAACACAGGCAGACCACAGTAGTAGGCAGCTGCATGTAATTTTGAACTCCACTCATTGAACTGTAATAAAACAATATAAGCACTGCTTGGGGGAAAGATTGGATGCAGTTATCCTTACACAGGGCTCGGGCATATGAAAGCGGTGCTGGCTGACAAGAGGATTTTGAGATTTGATTTTGATTGAATTGCAGAATTGAACAGGCCAGGAATGTCAGTGGAAGGCTAAATGCCTGTAGTGCCATAAAGTTTTATTCATGTGAGGCTTTCCAATATAAAGTAGATGGATTATTGGAGAAGGTGTCAAGGGACGTGAAATAGAAGTGCCCAAAACATAAAATGTGGGTATAAGGATAAAATTACTTCTTGCTTAGTACGTAATTAGCTCACAAAAAATGTTTGGGGTCGTTGTTTGTTTATTGTTCAAGCTTTTTAAAGCTAATTCATCACGCAGTATCAAATAACAGGTTTCACTTCAGATTTCTCTGTGACTGGAATTCATTTTCCTTTTAAGAACAGACGTGAAAAATAGATTCTGTATTAATTTTTTTTAATTCGAAAAGGTGTCTCATTTAAAAAAAAAAAAAAGGAAAAGTCCACAGGATTGAAAGGAAAAGAGGAAAAAAAGGAAAAGTCCGCAGGATACGAGCACTCAGCAGACACTGAACACTATTCTGCTCACAAACAAGAGCGGGATGTGTGTTCGCATACCACAACACAGTGACTTATTTCATAGCTCAGCAACGCATACGTAATTAGAGTCAAATTTGCATAGGACAGCTGATATCCAAATTTGTGTGGCATTAGAGACGGCTCTGCTCGTTTGCAGTGAACTGTGAGCAGCAACTGAAGTTGCACAGGAGACTGGATGTGGGTTAGCAAAGTGCTGCGTTTTTGAGCCTGAATTCTTTATCCGCTTACAGATCTCTGTCTCAGTTAACGTTTTCCCTAAACATACTGTAAATCACATCTATTATGACTGCAGGAAAATAATCATAGCTTTATGCTACAGCCATTCGCTTGGAATTATAAAATAAACAGTAAAATGGCCTTATTATTGCGAGCCCTTTTTTCTGTTTTAAATTGCATTTTTTTGGAAAAGTGCTTGTTCTGTTAATCTTGCTTTAACCAGGAACCCGAATAGCTTTCTATGTGTGTGTTTTATAGGGAGGTGGTGTGTGGTGCATGCAGGACTCTCAAATTGGGATCTCAAATTACCATAAAATCTAAACTTATGAAATTGTATTTAGAGGTGCATGTAAAGAGCAGCGTGTATTTAGTTTTCGGAGCTAGTTGCCTGCGAGCTGCGCGTTCTTCCATTTCAGGCCCTCCTGATTGAGCGCACGTGTATGTTTAGGTAGCATTTATGTATGAGTTTGTTTTAAGTCCGAAGAAAACACCCAAATGGTTGTTACCGTGTGGGTTTTAGTGATTGGTTTTGAAATATTTTCTCAAGAGTCTGCATTTATAAATTCTTCAGGAAAGCAATACCACGCTCAGTGTTGGTGGTAACGCTCCTGGGATTTGTTAAACTTTATTTACCGCATGTTCCACGTATCGCAGTATTTGGGGTTGCTTTGTTATTATTTAGGTTTGGTGAAAGGAAATGCGCTGAGGATTTGCCCAATTGAATAGCAGTTTATTTCTGATGAGTTTCTTTGAAGGAAAAGGATAAAAAAGCTCCCTTCTTCCCCCACCCCCAGCTCACAGCAGCTATAGTCCTTGAATTATGTGTGCTAGAGATGCTGTGGTCAATAGAGCCACTTTTCTTTGCTCCCTCCCCCTCCTCTCCCCCCTTAGCTTCATTTTTTGTAGTAGGATTTCACAGCACTGTAATGCTGCTTTTGGGGGGGTGTGCGGGATCCCGGCTGTGAGGATGGGGTGCGGGTGCTGGGGCCAGCTCAGAGCTGATGCAGAAGTGGGGGAAGCGCTGCCCTGTACCTATCCCAAAATCCTCCCCCTATCCCACTCTCAGTCCCTGGTTATCAGTGACTCGGAGCAAATTCAGGAGTCTCTTCAGGAGAAGGAAGGAGTCTCCTGACTGCACTCATTTGGGTTTATTTGGGTTGATTTTTCCCAAAAGGCAGCTCCTTTGCAGGCAGGCGCAGGCCGCTCGCATCGCCCTGCGCGGCAAAGCCAAAGTATTTACAGAGAGCCCGGAACTGTGAACCCCAGATGCTAAACCAGCTTTTCTGAATTCTTCCAGTTATCTACCGAGCTTGAGTAACTTCTTAAGGTTTAAGAAAGGAGTGGGGTTTTTCTCTCTTTTGTTCACTCTTTTCATTTTATTGACTCTACTATTTCCTGCTTAATATTTAGGCAGTTTAAAGTTATTTAGAACTGCAGGTTAAATAGGGAGGACAAAATGAGTGAGTTTTAGATGGTTTTTAAATATTACTTTAAATTAAATTCTGTAATGTTTAATTTAAAAATATTTTTAAAATGCAGTTTTAAGGTGGTGATACTGAAACCCATTTTAAAAGATTAAATGCAAAATAATAATGAAATACATTTTAATGTTGGCGCTTTAAGGAGAACCAGCCCAAAGCGCTAACTGGAGTCAGCTCTTTCAGTGATGTTGGAGCATGTGAAAACTGATAAGCTTCACGACCGGTGACATCTCTGCAGATGAAGAGCTTGGTGTCGGTTTCCGCTGGGATGAGGCTGCAGTTTGTTTCGGTAATTCCTGAAACTGGTGTGCAGCAGCAAGGAGGAAACCTTGATCTCCTCTGATGCAGGGATGGAATAAAGGTGTGAGAGGCTGAGATCTGATACTGCCGAGATCCTAATTTACTCAGTTTTCTTACAGCAGATCATGTTCAGTAAATGTTTTACATGTGCAGATGCATAAACTTATTGTGTATCCAGCATATTTAAGTAATTTTAATTTAATAAATAAAAATGTTTTTTCATTTTGTTGCCGTTCCACTTTTCAGCCACATGAAGATGGATACAAATGAAATTAGTAACTAACAAAAATAGTCATCATTTCTAATAGTCAAAACCTAAAACTTAGGGATACAAATGAATGTAAAAATAACCTGTTTTCTTGTTTAGCAGTGGTAAAGCTTATTGAAAATGTTATATTTTATTAAGTTACTAACCAATTAGTATGAAACTTTCTTTAAGAAAATAAATATAGAAGTACCACTGCAAACCAAGATTAAAATCGGTGATTTAAACCATGTTTCCTGCTTTCTGATACAAACCATGATTGAAATCAGCGATTCAGATCGCTCTGATTTAAATCAAGCTCGTGCTCAGGGTGGATTAGCTTGCGGTCACCAGCGTCATCTCTGAAGATAAAGGCATGGAGTCCAAAGTGCCTCCTGGGTTGCTCGGCCTCGACTGTGCACAGGAGAGATCTGTGCTCGATTGAACACGCGGGATTCCCGTTGCTGCCCCTTGCAGCCCTCAGCCCCTTTCCCATGGGATCCATGAAATTTTGGAGGCTGTTGGTGGGTAGGGTGGAGCTGAGTCCTGTTCTAGGGTGGCTTTAGCCCATCAATGATGGAAAGCGATGAGCTAAAGGGGGAAAAGAGCTCAGACCCCTTTCCCTGTGCATCAAGAACCCTGCAGGCAGCATCCCCACTGCTTTCTGGCGACCCTGCTTGCTCCTGAAGGGACTTGCTCGCTGTTCCTGGTTGTCCCTCAAGCCTGTTTGAGGACCTGGCACAGGCCCCCATTTGCATTAGCTCCCAAGAGGTGTTTTTGGCAAACGAGTTCTCCCAGGTAAAGAGCAAGTATTAACTTTCTGTTACCCTTTCCTCCAAAGCCCTTGTTCTGCTCCAGGAGGAGCAGGGCTGTGTCTCTGCAGCAAGCTCTCTTGCCCAGGAGCCATGGTCAAGCTCATTCGGGCCGTGGTGAAGCCCTACCCTTCCCACAGCTTTATCACTTGGTCTTTCTGGTTTTCTTCTGAACATCCTGCAGGAGAGGTAGGAAAAGAGTGAGCTTGGCTACACAAAACCCTCAGGAAGAGCAAAATGGGCATTTTTTTGGCCAGGACTTTTTGGCACAAGGGCAGCAGTAGGGATCAGTAGAGCGCTGCCTTGGTGGCTGGTGGAGAGGAGCTCGTCTCGTAACAGCATAGATCACATCTTCCCTTGACAGGGTCTGAATGTTAAAGAAACCCAACATAAACCTCGATATGCTTTGGGTCAGGGATGTCAAGTAGAGCAGATTGCATTCAAGTTGGACATAAATTATTTAAAATGCCCATAAAGATGGGTCAACGGCCCTTGCATCAGTAGAAGTCGGTTTAAGCTTGTGTGCTGTAATTGTTTCCATACGATGGCCTTTTTGAACACAGAGTGGAAATCCTTCGCAACGTGAAATTGAGAGAAACACGTGGAATTTATTGTAATAATGTTTCTAGTTGGAAGTTCTCAAAATAATTAGCTTGATTTAGCTCTCTCATTTCTGCCTGTGTTCCAGACTATGTCCAAGCCTTTTATGGAGCATAAATAGTTCCTCCAAGTGGTGTTGGCAGCCAGATATTAATGCTGTAAGGATAAGGCAGATGGAGACCTTCCACCAGTGCTGGATGAAGTCAGCTCTCCTGAAGGAGGCAGATGTTTTGGCAGCAGAACGTGCCATGTGTTTCTGGAGTCGGCCATCGTAAATGTGCAAGCAGTTGGTTCTTAAACAGAAAGGTGGTTTGTTTTTCTCTTTTGCATTTAGGGATGACTAGTAGTGGACTGATCCTATTAGTTAATGGTATTTAGGCCATATGACTTACTAAGCCGCACAATTATGAGTGAATGAAGTTAACATCAGTGTGTGTATTTTCACGCAGTCGAGTTTCCTCAGCAGGTTTTCCCAGGCTTAATCCATGCTAATTTATTCTTCTTACGTTCTGACCGTAGTGACTGTCTTGAGACAGATCAGATGAGCGGGGTCAGATTTTTAGTGGGTATAAACTGACACAGTTCCTTAATTCTCTTGCAGTCAGTGGAGCTGTGGTGATTTACGCCAGCTGGGGGTCAGGGCTGGGGTGTCTGCCTATGTGTCTGCCCCTTGGCTTAACTTGGGATAGCTGGTAACTATGGTGGGGAAAAAAAGCCAACACAACAACAACACCACCCCCACAAAAAAGAAACCCCATTAAAAAACCGCCCAAACCCTGAAACAAGGCAAAAAACCCCAAAACAACCCCAAAACCCAACCACGTTTCTATATCTAATATGCTGCAACAGGAAAGCATCCAGGGAAACAGTCAAAAATGGGATGGGGGACCAGGTGCATGTAGGACAGAAGCTGTGTGGGCTGTAGGATGCAGAGATGTAGACATAGAGTCCCAGGAAAATGTATTTTATAGAGCTATGATCTGTAATTGCGCTGCTGGAAATATTGGTGCATCCATTAAGGTACCCACAGCTGACATTTCAGATTTGCTTTAAAAAGTTTAATATAGTTCTTTACAATTAAGAGTCAATTCTGCTTGAGGCTCTTCTGTGTGTATGGTCATGTAAAACAAACATGTACACCAAACACAACATACGGATGTGTGGAGAGATGGCATGAGAGAGCAATCGAGGTGAACCCCGGTGATCGGTGATTTGGGATGCACCCCTGGGGCAATAGGATGCCTGGATGTGTTGGGGTGTGCTGTGGGGTTCCCATTCCTGCAGCAGGTGGTGGTGCCTGTGTGGCTGTGGTTGAAAACCCCCTCCAGTGGGGGCTGCTCAGGCTCCCGACACCACTCCCGAATTTCTGGCCTGGCTGATCTTGGTTCATTCTTGGCCGTGTTAGTCACCAATGGCTTTGTGTGGTGGAGTCTCAGCAAGGAGTCGCTGCTGCCTGTTGAGGTGTTCTCGCTGGGACAGCCATTGTCTGCTGGGGTTTTGTGGGGTTTGTTGGATTCTTTGTCAGGTTTTGTGAGGTTTTTTGGGGTTGTCATCTTTATTTTTGGTTGGTGTAGAGTTTGAAACGAGCCTGGGCAGTGCCATGGATTGCCACCCAGTGCCACTGCTCTGCGTTTCGGCTCTGGTGAGATGTGAAGTAAGGCAGCCCCTCCAGCGCGGTGACTTTGTTGTGGTTGCTTTGGGAGGCAGACCACTGGCAAGTTTGTGTGCGCTGCGTGTGGGCAGTAAGTGATTTTGGCATTTGCTCTTTGCTTTTGAAGTGAGCCCACTCGGTTCCGAGTTCAGAAATAACACACCTAAGAACAAATAACCACGCTAAAACCAGAGATCATTTGAAGAAAGCTAAGGTGGCAAACCACACCAGGTAAACTGAGCAGAAGGCAATGCAGAAGTTTGAGTGCTGCTCTTTAATATTCAAGATTTTATCTTGAGGAGTTATCTTTAGAAAAATAAACGTTCTCCTGGAATCGGTGATACAAAACCTGCGGTCCTGGCTACAGTTTGCTTTTATCTCTGGAGAGGCTGTGGAGAAGAAGGTGATGATCATCTGAGCAGCCTGGGACCCCCGCAGCGTACGTAGGTGACGCCGGTTCATTTGCTGAAACCATCTGAAAACTGCAGCAGAGAAAAGCCCTGTCTGGAGGAAGATTTCTTTTTTAAATAAAAAGAAGAAAATAATTTAAAAAAAATTAAACTTCCCCTTTGTGATTTACGATCCCTCTAACAATGCCACTTTCTCAAAGCCATGCATCATACACAAACAATGGGCCGCATAGAAAAGCACGCTCCCCGGAGTATTACCAAGCATGTAATTTTGTCTTTAAATTCTTCAGAGTGAATTGTAAGAACATGACTTCATAGGAACCTTTGAGACATTACGGCTTTTAATAACGCTTTGCTGCTACATGTAACACTTCATTTTTACTTTTATTAATTAAATTGCTCCTGTGTGCATGTGCAGCGGGGAGGGGATCCCATGCATCCCGGCACGCCCGGGCGGGCTGCGACCGCCAAGGTCTCCTCTCCCCTCCTGAAGGCGAGGGGGCTGCACCCTGCTTTGCTCTGACGGATGTTGGTGAGGGTTTTACCCCGGTTTTTGGCTCCTGGGTAGGTGTACCCCTGCAGAACGCGCTGTCCCTCCAGCCCTGGGTGCGTGCGGGTGCTGGTCGGTGTGCCCACGAGGGGGTGCGCACGAGAGGCAGCTCCTCTCCATCATCAGCTCCTCCGAAATACCGCGGGGTGCGCAGGGTTCCCACCCCTTGCAGCGCTCATGTGCTGGAGTTTGCGCTCCCCTGCCAGGGTTCACCATTCCAAATTTATATATAAGTTTTCATAAGTTTTCAAGAAAATTGAGGTCAAACTTATTTCATCCTGCAATCCCTTCGCCACACCCCCCCGTACGCTATTTTATTTTTTAGCAGACACATCTTGCATTATGTAAAACATAGGTGAAAAAACATCTTTGGTAAATCTGAGTTGCCTTTCTGTCTGCAGCATCAGGATTTGGATCTTGGCTGCTTATCTAATAAAGGGTGGAAGCTGCACTTTTTACAGCTTTTTGTAGCACAGTTTGTGGGCTTGCCCATAATAATACAATTATGAAGGTTAACAGGAAAAAACTGGGTCCGGGAGTGATTCCAGGCAGCTGGCAATGCCGACGAATTGGAAGCGCACCACCAATGAAAACTGCAGTGAAAAGCAAATTAAACCTCATATCTGCCATCTCACTCGCTTTTCTCTGCTTTCCTGTTTGGACTTGAAAGGTGATTGGAGCCAAGGCAGTGACAGTTGACGGAAGTGCTGCAAGGAGAGAGTATTTATTTACAGTGAATCGTGGTGATGCTTGTTCAGGATGCGGTTTCACGCAGGATGTTCTGTCCCCACCCCCGGTTTGATCATTTCTCCAACAAAAAAAAAGAAGCAAAAGCAAAAAGAAAAAAAAAAGGGGCAGAAAAAAAAGCTCCTTGATTGTTTGAGGCCACTGCTAATGCTTGGAGAGACGCTGTGCAGCGTGCCTGTGCTTGGAGCGGGCGGTAATGTGTCGTCGGAGGAAGTTCCTGTATTGGGCACAGCTCGGGACCAACTCCTGCCCAGATGTTGTCAAACAGCGTTGGCCTGATGTGTTTGGACAGGGTCGTGGGCTGGGTTAGGTCCCTGTGCTGGGAGCGATGGTTAACGTGGGCCACCCGCTTAATTGCTGGCAGTGCTGCCAGCTGGCCTTGCTGTGAATTTGTGTTTTTGGGGAGGTAGGAGAGAGCAGAAGTCGATTGTCCCCTGCAAGTCTTGATACATCAAATACATGTTAATATAGAATTCAGTCTACAGAAAGTCACTGGGGTTTGGGGCATGTTCAGCATTTGGATGAGGAGCTTCCCTACTCCTCTTCTGCTGTAATCAAGATTTTCTTTCACCCTGCATTGGGTTAAATAACTCTCCAGAAGATCACTGTCTTGGCTGGGTGCATTCCTCATTGGCAAATAACGAATGTTGTGCTGTTCTGAGGATGCCATGGGCAGGGCTGATCTGGAGTCCCCTTCAGATGGGAGAAGAGGCACAGGATGCCGTGCCCGGCTGTGGGAGCAGGCGGCTCCCCTGGGACACGGGTTTGGGTTGGCTGCTTGCCTCAGCTCATTCCAGGCTCATGAAGCTGCTGTCCGCTCTACAGCCCTGGTACCTCGCTCCCATATCAGCCCCAGCCACCGACTCGTTCTGTAGAGCTCCTGACAGGCAGACAGAGATAGTAACTCCTGTTCCTACCAGACGGGGCTGGTGATTAGATAGCGAGAGTTTATCTTGGTTTTTCCCCAGATAGAGTGCAGGGCTTAGGGACGTGCTCTAGCGTATACGTCTTCCTTCACGGGCGCTGAGCAGGGAAGCTATTGGAAACTTGAGGGATTGGGGGCAGGAGTGAATATGGGGTTTTTTATTTATTTACTTTGACATTTTCTTTTAAACTATTTTTAAGAAGTACATTTTTGCCATTTTTTCTGTCTGGAAGAAGGAATCTAATGGGGTTTTTTTCCACTCACAGCTTTTAATTACATCATTCCCATCATCAGGCCCTTTCTACAACTCCCACATTGTTCAGCAGACACAGTGAAATGTTTTTAGGAACCTATAAAAGCCAGTAATTTGCATCCAGAGGCCAGGGTTGTAGTCGGCATTCAGGCAACCGAAACAACTGCCTGGATAACTACCTCCACCAGCCATGTGCTGCATTGGGGAGCGCACTGCCGAGAGGAGCAGGGGCGGCTGCATCCCCGCGCCTCCTGTGTGAATTGCACTGCATGTGCCGTTTAATTAATGAAGTTGTTGGGGCTCAGAGCTGGGGACTGAGCTCCTCAGAGGTTGATTGTGCCAGGGAGCTGAGCCAGAGCTGGCTGCGTGCCGCTGGTCTGCTTCCCTCCTTGACTCTGTGCTGGCTTTTCTTAGCACTCTTCCCTGATTTGCCCCACAATTTGTGCCTCCTTTCCATGTCAGGCACCCCTTAGTTACTGAGTGGTGGTTGGAGTTGAGTCTCAAGATGGGTCACATCCCTATCAAGATGCAGCTTCGCGGGGTTTGGTGAAATGATTCTTGCTGCTGGTGATGATCAACATGGCATGGGGCATTGTGGGCTCCCGCAGCTCTCAAACCATTGGTTCGTGAGCCTAATGAGGGCCTCCTGTTACAGAAATACGTTAAGTTTTAGGACAGGATTTGCAAAATTGCTGAAGAGTGATTTTTCTGTTTGATCTTGGGCAGTCAGAACATCCTGAGTGGCTCTGAAAGTGTCACTGTGGAAGATCCTGCTCATGGCTGGTTTAGTGGAATAAAAGAAAGAGTAAGATGCTTCAGAAAGGAGAAAACACTCATTTTAAAGGTGATAGGATGGCTGTGGTTTGGTATTTGTTGTGTCAAAGTGGTAAGTAATTTCTTAGCAGGAAAGAAGGAGCTGCCTGGTGTTGGTGGGCTGTGAAGGCTTGAGAATCTTCAGAGCATTCAGGGGCCAGGGGAGAGTTCTTTAAAAAGCGTCTAAAAAACCTCGAAATATTTGCCTAAAAAAAGGGAAAAAGAAAAAAGATCAAGATGACATTTTAACTGAATTGGGTCTGATTTTAGGGGAAGGAGGCCACCAGTTCACACTAGGCTGAATTGAACTTGGGCTTCCCATCCGTACAGGATTTGCATGCATTTTTATTTTGGTGTCATGTGTGTCTCTCTCAAACTGACAGCCTTTTCTTTTCAGTCAGGAGCACAGCATTGTTTTTTCATTATTGCCTTGTACTCTTGTGCTTCCCAACCACCATATATTCTGCCCATTTGAAAGCATAAAACACCACTCTGCTCCTTGAGTGGGAAATAACAGCAAGGACAGCACGGGGCATGCGGGAAGCCTCTGCCCCCCGCGTGGATCTGCTGTCCTCAAGATTTCCCAGATTCATCTCTTTCTGCTCCTTAAGTTACATCAACATCAGCAAAGATATAAAAGCCAGGTTCTTACTTTTAGTACTGACACCGTGAACAGGCTATTTGGTGTGTGCTCGGCTCCCCGCAGGCACGTTTCCACCAGACAGAGGACTTTTTCATTCTGTTTTCTTCCAGCATCTAAATAGGCTGTGGTTGGGGCTGAGATGTCTGTCGTCACATGAGGGGGACCAAATATCCAGTGGGCTCAGGCTCTTCGGTGGTCATGGTGTGACCTGGGAAAGGAAGGTGGCATAGTGAGGGTGGGGGGAAATGTTTGTCTCTGGGTTGACCCATCCCACTGAGTCGCATCCTGAATTTAGGGCATCGTGGTGTTGTGGGCATGTTCTCCCCACGGGGGGAAGGTGCTCCCTTGAGAGGAAGGCAGATGGGGAGACAATATTCCCTCTGGCCTCGGAAAGTTGTCTGGGAGTCAGAAATGCACAGGGTTTGTACGTAACCCAGCCGTGCCGAAACACGCTCTCTGAAACGGGGCCGGGGTGAGCCGGCAGTGACTGACGGTGCCTTCTCCTGCCCAGAGCCTGAACCAAACTGCTTTTCATGGCCTCAAGTGTTTGCTGAAGTGGTTCCCAGCCAAGACAGGAAACTATTTGACTTAGGGTGCTAGAGAGCTCCTCTCATGGTATTTACAGATAAAAGGGGAGGAGTTGAAAACCTTAGTCCATATTCAGCCCAATCTGATAACCTCCAGGGATTTTATTAGTTCAAAGAAATTTTGGATAGCAAACTTGTGTGCTTAACTGGAGCTGAAGCACTCACCCTTGGAGGCATCCAATCCTTAGTAAAACCTTAAAATAACAAATGCTGCTTGTAACTCTCTCTCTCTTTTTTTCTTTTCGTTTCCTTTCCCTTTTCCAATGTTTTAAAACCACTGGGCCATTCTAAAAGTTAATACTTAAGTAAGAATATGTTCCTGACCTTTAAAAGTCAATGTCTCTCCTCAGTATTGCTGGCACAGAAACCTGTTTTCATGGAGTGGTTTGGGTTGGAAGGGACCCCAAACTGCCCCAGTGCAACCCCCATGGGCAGGGACACCTCCACCAGCCCAGGCTGCTCCAAGCCCCGGCCAACCTGGCCTTGGGCACTGCCAGGGAGGGGGCACCCACAGCTTCTCTGGGCAACCTGGGCCAGGGCCCCACCACCTCACAGGGAGGAATTTCTTGTTCAACAAACATTAGTCTGTGAGGGGTTAAAAATGAGAAAGGTGCATTATATTCAGCAACTGGATGGGAAGAATGTGTTGTATAGGATTGGATTAGCAGAGCAATAGTAAAATGACTGTTTTCTAAGGTACTTTTCTAGATTATCAGATAGCTTAATGCTGTGTCCTCCTGTTGGCTGGAGATCACGAAGATCTCCCCACAAGCATTAGTTGTGTTGTAGATAGAAATGTCTAAAGTGTGCAAGAAAAGCAGCCCCTGTGCTGTTCCTCTGCCCTGGTATTGGGTAGGCCCTGGCACCTCTCCCGGGGCTGGGTAGGCCCCAGCAGCTCTCGTGGTGTTGGGCTGGGGCTGCTCCTTGGACACCTTTGTGTCTGCTGAGCAGAGCCATCTCCCACCCTTCAGATGGAAACTCCCCCATGCCTTGCTCCTTTCTGCTTCCTCCGAGCTGTTTCTCCTTTCACCTAGGTTCTTACTTCACCACCACCACTGGCTGTTAGAGACCCTGGGCGAGGCAGGGGCTCTGTTGGAGGCAGTGAGGAGGCTCTGGCAGGACCGTGAGGCCATTGCCAGGTTTCCAGTGTTTTTTTCTGGAGACTCTGTTCCTCTCGTTGGAAGCCTAGAGCTACCTTCTGCTTCAAACAGGCAGATTCACTCGCTGATTAAAAAACACTGTTAATTTAGAAGGAAGGCCACATTCTTTCTCAGCACCATCATTAATTAAAGACTAGGAAATTGCCAATTCACCCAACATTCACATCCTTACCAGCCTATGCTCACATAATTTATTGCCCAGATATCTTAATGCCCGAGTACGTGCTGAGGCCCGTACACAAAACCGTAACTCCAATCTCATATATTTTTCCTATGCCTAATTAAGATGATTGCCTCTTAAAACCTTGAGTATTTTTGGTAAAACACCTTTGTTTTTCTGAGGTTGGGTTTTTAGGTTGTGCCCAAACATGGGCACTTACTGCGGCCACAACTTTATGAAGCTATGTATAATCCTGTGTGCATGGGTGTGAATCATAACCCCCAGATGAAAATAGCTCCTGCATAGCCCTGTCTCTGGGAGGATAAAAAAACCCAAGATACCCAGCAGTCCTTTAAGTCTCACAATTATAAACTGTTGTGGGTTGAGTGTAATAAGAAAACAGGGTTTTTGTGTCGGTAAGGGTAATGTAACTATGCAAAACCCGCTTACAGCTTAGACACATCATTCATGAGTTACACCATGGCTCCTAACTCATGGCAACGACGAGTGTCTGGCAATCCCCACCATCTGGTGAACTCTGATGTGTATTTGAACAGCACACTGTGTTAGTGTGCCTATATACAAGACATATTCGCACACAACATATAGTGGCAGGGGAAAGAGAGAGAAAATTATGTTTCAGCTGTGAATGACTTATATTTACTCAAGCAGCAAAGAAATAGCTGATAGCTCACGAGTGATCAAAGCTCGCGGTGAGTTATAGAGGTCTTTCCTCACCAGTGAGGAAGATACAGCACATTTCAACCTGCTGCATATCCTTGTAGTCCAACACACTCCTTTTAATGCTTATTTTTATTTTGGTTTAGAGGCCTTTCTCCTCTGCCCAGCAAGTGATTTTTTTATTTTTATTTTATTTTTTGCGATCTTTTCTGCCTCCTCCCTGTCTGCTGTTGATGCCAGAGACAGAGCAGATTGGGAAGCCTCTGAACACATTACTGGTTGAACTTGAACGAGATTTTTGTATTGCTTGGTTGCAAGCTCCTGTGATGAGCATAAGGAATTTAGCTTTGATTGACATGATGTACTCTTAAAGCAGAAGTGATCTGTGAGCAGTCAGGCACCCACAACTTGGTTTTTTTTATGACAGAGAGTAGTTGTGTTGCAGTTGTGCTGTGGCGATGCAGGTTGAATCGCAGTTTCCCTTTGAATCCTCTGATGGAGGAGGCAGAGAGGGGTGAGTCAAAACGGGGCCATTTTAGGTCACTCCTAACAAGCCAGGCTTGAGGATCTTCTCGGTTTCTGTTGCTCTGGCTGTGTTGTGTTCAGCCAGATCTTCCTCTGGTGCACCAGAGTTCTCAGTGTTCTCATTCCGGTACAGAATATTTGTGCAGATGACACAACTGTATTATCTTCAGCTTCGGTTGCTTTAAAATGAGTTTTTACAGTTAACACACTCGTGATCTTACACCACAAAGAGAGCTGGTTTGGAGAAAAGATATGATATATGCTGAGATGGAGTCTGAATGTGAGACATCTTCCCTCCCTCGCTCCCTCCTCCTTGCGCTCATTGCTAAATGTGAAACCTCTTCGAAATAAGTTACTCTCCAAATGAGTTATTATTTGGCCTATGGTTGGTACAGAAGGCACGTGAGCATCCTCGGAGAGGAAATATGATTTTATAAATTAACCTTTGAACCTGGGAAAGCTGGATTGTGTTTTCAATTCAGCTGCTTTGTTAGGGCACTGGGCAGGTTATCTGGGCTGCCTTTTCCTGGTCTGGGAAATGGAAACGATGCTCCTTACCCCTGTTGTTATCTGTAAGCATTTTGCCCTCTGACTGGGGTCCTAGTTGTGTACAGAGCCATCAGAATAAAACTGTTACCAGTGCTTTTATTATCATTTGTGAACATTTGAACCTGCACATAACCTTGGAGGGAGAGAGGAGAGATTAAAACAAGGACTGAAGCAGTTGTAAGACACTTCACAAGATGTCGAAGCTTTTTGAGTCATCTATTGCTGAGGCGTGGTGCTGAGCACCCTGGCTGCTCACCTGTGCCACCTTTCCCAGCTAGCAAAGCCTCCTGAATAGGTGATTACTGGATGAATGCTGTAGTTCCCATACGAAGTTTGCACGGCTTATAAAACCTGTTTAAGGGAGGTGCAGGAATTACCTGGTGAGAAATTGGAAAGGCTCCTTATCCCCAGGGGGTGCTCCCCTCATCTGTGGTCATGGTGGCAGGTCCATTGGGGGACCTTGCCATGCCCTGCGTGATGTGGAGGGAAACTGAGGGATGGACTGGCTTCGCCTCAGCCGGATGTTTTATAGCTCGTCAGGTACAGAAATAGTGCTTCGATGAATTTTAGATGTTGTTGTTTTCTGGAAATGTAGGGTGTAGGGTACTGATTGTACAGGCTTTAGAGCTCAAAAGGAATGATTAAATAATTTGTAATTAATACAGTGATTGTGAAAATACACATCTGAAGATGGTAGTTTTCTGGGACTGCTTTTAAGACCTTCAGTTTTACATTTTCAATTCATTTGAGCAGATTTTGCCACTTGTTATAGGAGAAAAAAATGTTTCATTTTCATAGGCAGCGAATTCCTCTCTGCTGGGCACGGCCTTGGTTATCCAAACCTCCCTTGAATCACCGGTTTGCTGAGGGAATGGCAACTGAGCGTGTTAATTCAATATCCTCCCCTTTGCCGTCCTGCTCCTGCATTTGTTTCTGCCCAGGTTCCAGTGCTGGCACTCTGCAGCTTCCCATTGCTATTTCAGCGTTGAGTGCTGCTCAGAAACAGATGGATGGCGCGATTTCAACCCCACCTCCCCGCTTCCACGTACGGTCCACATCTCCTCTGCCTCCATCAGCGCACACAAGCAACAGGGTGTGCGATGTTTGCTTTTTCATGAGTTCATCCCCAAATCAGAGCTTCCCCGTTTAGTTCAGGTGCTCACCACGAGCAATTTCCCCCCCAAACAAAACAAAGAGGGTAAAAAAGGAGATGTTAATGTGTTTGAAGCAGAGGAGGGTGGGGCACACGTGCTTTTCGGAAACGCGCTGTTTCCCGATGCATATTTTGATGACTTTGAGCAGACTGTGTTTGCAGGTATGCCCGGTACCGTGTGATCGCCCGGGGAGCGATGCGACGCGATGCACAAAACCTCAGCCCTGCGCTTGCTTTTCCTCCTTTGCTTTGCGGCGCCCGGGTTTTGATGTCTTGCTTCTCAGAAGGCTTGACAGCGGTAATAACGGAAACAGCAAAAAATGTCAGCTCGACTACTGTCTGCGTGCCGGCACTAGTCCAGGGAGTTTCAAAGGGATGTTTTATTGATTCTGTAATTGCACAGTAGAATGGACAAACTGAACCATACCTCAGGGCAAGGAAAGCCCCTGTCTGAACTGCATCTGTTGGATGTGTGCGCCGCTGTAATTTGGGCAGGGTTTGAACCCGGGGACTGAAATCTTGGCTTAACCCTTTCGTTGTAGGTGATGGAAGACTCTGGGTTTGCCCTCTGATCGCAGCCTGGGAGGAAGATCCGCTTCGGGGCTCATTTTCAGCTCTGAAGCAACTCCTCGAGGCTTCGCTGGGGTTCTGGCCAGCGCTGCTTTTAAAGGGAATTTTGGTCCGTGGTCTTTCCCCGGGCATTGCCCCTGCAAGTCTTCCCCTATCCTGACATCCTGAGCCCTGAGTGTTACAACTTGCATTGCCTCACTTGCAATATCCACCTCTTAACTGAAAAACTGGTCTTGGTCTCTTACGAAATAAGCCTGCGTTAAAATGCTCGTGCCTGGTAACTTCCTCTAGCACGAGCTGATCACTTTCCAAAACTGAAGGAGTGGACTGAGCTGTTTTGCTAAAACAATTGCAAATTAAATTTGTAAACTTTTGCTGTTGCCATATTTTTTCACTGGCACGCTGTCTGTGTGCCGTGTCTTTAATTTGGTGAGAACACAAATCAATTAGGCTAACCTGCGGCAATTGAAAAACTACGGGGAAAAGATAAAATACACTGTTTGACTTAATACGTGGGTGCCCGGGGTTTTCATCCCAAATATTCTCTCTTACTGCTTTTACCCAGGTAGGGCTGGGTATCCTGCAAAGAGCAGTGCTTTGTCCCCAGGGCAGAGCTCACAAAAACGAGGGGTAAAAAGGCAGTGCTGGAGGAAACCTGGTCAAGCCTCCTTCCCTTGGCAGGGCTGTGAGTGTGGGTCCTGGGCTTCATGGTTCCAGGATTAAAGAAAGAAAGAGCTGGAGCAATGCAGAACTGGGGATAGGGATGTGCCAGGAATTGGGAGGGTGGCAGCACCCCTGGGAGAACCCAACTGGAGCTGATGCTCCACAGGGAAAGCCAGCAGCTTGTGAACCAAGCCCTGATCTCGGAGTTTCCCCTGCTCTTACTGATGGCCACGATGAGGTCATTGGCTTCCCAAAGCTGAGTGGGTCTGAGCTTAGAGGGTGAGGTGCTGTTTAGTTCTGGAAGTTGTGCAAACCTTTAATGTGTTGTTTTGAAATCTTGATTTTCAACGTAATGCTCTTCCAAAGCAACTTGCTGGGAAAAGCCTGCAGTGCAGTTCTGTCCTGTGCTGAATTTTAGTAGGTTTGACAAGAAAGTACTTTATTACATGACAGAAGATGTGCACTTAACTGTATAATATCTTTTTGTTGATGCTGCTGAACTCCTTTATCTGTTGCACATTGTAATGATGTTCATAGACAGAAATAGGCACTTAATTAATGTTAAGGATGCAGAGCACTCCAGTTCCACAGAGTGGAAAGTGAAGCCCATCCTCAGCAGTGGGCGCTGCAGAAATCATCTGGGGAAGATCCTGCATCTGGGATCTGCTCAGCTCCCTTCTGTTGGCTCAGAGTGTAAGCTGTGTTCTAGCAGCAACTGCTCTGGGACCTTTGCCTGAGGAGCAGCAGCTTTATTCTGCACTGGGAGGAGAACAGCAGGGATCTGTTGATTCGCAGGGGAGGGCAGCACTGCCCAGTGCAGCTGATGCAGTGGTCTCAACACGTAATTTATCACGAGCGCACTTTGAAGTCTTAAAAGGAGCAGTGAGATCTTGATTTTGTCATATTTGGTGGTATGAATTTTTGCAGGTGGGTGAAAAGTAGCTTGTCTTTATCTAATTTTATGTTAAATTCACAGCCAAGGTGTTGACAGTCTCTGTATCAGTAGTGCTGAGATCAGTATGGACCTGCCATCGTGTAGGGCGAGGGGCTGGCCAGCGCAGGTGGCATCACTGCAGGGCTGCTTCTACATCAACCTCCTAATTTGGAGGTAGGTTTAATAAGAGCAGAATGGAAATTAAAATACCAGACTATGAACTAATAGTTTAACATTTGGCTGAGTCTTTATCACCTCCCTCCCCCAACTCTGACTTTTGTCAGATTGCTCATAATTTCAGTCTCGGTGATCTGACTGTTGTCTTTTTTTGTAAGAATGGTGAGGTGAGTGTGACTGAAAATACAGAATGTGCACTAATATTTCCTGTGCCACATCAGATCACCAAAATGACTAAAGAACATCCTGAACGCTAAAATTCTCAGCACATCTTTGCTGTCAACACTAATGCTGAAGTGGAGTTGCCCCAGCCAATCAGTCATGGGAAAAACACTGACTTACTGACCCAGAAAAAGCTGGGCTTCCCAGTTTGTGCAGTGGCTCTGCTCTGGTTGCCAGGGAAAGGTGGCCAGAGCTGGGATCCGTGCTTGGAAATCCCAAAGCTGCTCCAGACACATCGGTGAGCGTGGCAGGAGAACCAGTGCAGAGTCCTGAGGGTAGCAGCCATGAGAAGCAGGCGTTTTGCCAAGGCTCCGCTGAGTATCTCTGCCTTGCTGATAGGAATCCTTCATGCTTTTTGGCAGTGACTGCTGCAATAATATTTGTAGCTGGTTTTGGGATGCCCTGAGCTCATTGATGACTGCTTGCAAAAAAAAAAAAATAAAAAAATATCTATATATAAAAAGCTTGTGGAGTTTACCAAGTCATTGCTTGCTGAGTACTTCCAGCCACTCAGTAGCGTTTCCAAGAGCATCCTAGTCCTGCCTTCAGAAAGGTCTTTGATGGAGATGTAGTTGTCTGGAGTTGTTTTAATTCACTGTGGGCTGTCATGACGCTTCTGAAAGCCGTGCTGGGATGCCCAGGAGGGCCATGACCGAGGGCAGCCCCTGGTGTCAGCAGAGCTGCTGCTTTCTATGGTGTCGGCAGAGCTGCTGCTGTGCTGCCCAGGGCAGGAGCTGGCCTGAGGGATCCAGCAAGGGCTGCAGGGTGCACGTGAGAGGGCATCGCTGGACTACAGCGAAAAGGAGATCCTATGCAGTTCCCCACACTTCAGATTTCCTGTTTTCCCTTCTTGATCCCCTTCTCTCCCAGGACCAGCACTGCCAGGCAGCCGGCCGTGTGTGCAAGGAGAGTCTGAGTGCTCTGAAACCCAGCGGTGGCCATAGAGCGACTCTCCATGCACGGCCTCCATCCTCATTGCAAGGCATGAGCATCTCCCTTATTGCCTTGGGAGCACTGATGGTCAGGTGGTAGATCACCAGGCAGCTGGAAAGGTGTGGGCAGCGTCACCAAAAGCAGCAGAAAGTACCTGGTGCTGCCCCTGCCCGTGGTCCAGCTGCAGGTGTCAGCGTCCCTCGATGCCCTCCGGGAGCTGTTTGAGCTCGCTGCCTCTTGACATTATTTCTTTTTCTCCTCTTTTTTAATATTTTTTTTTTTTTAAACCCACCATTAATTTAATTATTTCTGTTCCTGGAAATTTCTGTCCAGGATTTGATTGTAAGAGCTGGGTGTCTGGAAGATTAATTTGTCCTTTTGGACTGCAGATAGACCGATACTATTTTATAATCATCGGCGGCGGCTGCAAGGAGCGAGGAAGGATGCAGTAAAACACAGCGATGCTGACAGTGTAGAAATAGGGCATCTTCTTGCTGTTTGATATTTTGATAGAAACCTTTTATCACTTTAAAAACTGGCTGTGTATCAATACGATACGTTAAAAACAGAAGTAGGAAACTGCAGGCTTTTAATTTGTGCCATTTGAACCCTCTTACCTTGGATGAATGCGGCGTGTAAATTATAGTTCCCATGAGGTAAAAAATCAGTCAAATGCTACTTAACCTTTACTCTGCCATGTTTCGTGTTACATTTGTGCTGAAGAGAATATGTGCATACGCTTTCATCTTGCCACCGTGCGAAACCATCCTTAAGATTCCCGTAACGACACAAAAGGTCTTTAAATTCGGATTTAAGGTGAGCAAAACCTGCTGCCTTTGTAGAGATCTTGCGGCTGAAGGGGTGCCAGAAATGGTGTTCACCCCTCGAAGGTGAGGAGCTGGGAGAGGTTACTTCTCATTCAGCGCGGCTGCAGCGATTGCTGCCATTGAGGATGTACCTGGCAGAAAGGTTAATGCCACGGTTTCTGTTGTAACTGGTTTATTTGCATGGTTGTGCTTGTGCTGCTTATGTGTGTGCTGGGTGTTCGTGTCTTAAATTGGCATTTCCCAAAGTTTATCTCCTGCAAAATTCATTGGGTTTTATTTCCCTGGTTGTTTCAGTAAAAACTATTCAGCTATTTGAGTTGTTTAATACAGAAAGCAGCTTCTCTCCATGATAATTTCCTAGTAAAAGAGTCAGAAATGTGTCAGCTTTGGTGCTTGACATGCAAAATACCTGACCCAGAGCCACTGAATTTCCTAGAAAAAGTTTTCTTTTGACTCGCGTGTTTGGATCAGGTTTTGGTTCTCGGTGACGCTTGTGCCTAGGCCTGCACTTACATAATTTACTAAATGGTATTAACGAGAGTCTGACAAATGTACCTTGGCACTGTTCAAAGATACTAATTCTCTGACTTTCGGAAAAGCAAGTTTGTCCTATTGAAAAGCAGAAAAGAAATTCAAGATGTTTTCTCAGTGAACATTTTCATTTGAAAAAACCCACAGCAACCCACCAGCGAAAGAAGAACATTGGGGAAATGAGAAATACCTTTTTATTCAAAATAGCAGACTTCAGAGCCTGTACAGTATTTGCATTCTGTAAATTCAAGGGTTCCTGCAAAATAATACTAAAAAATGAGTTATCTCTGTATTGGTGAGGTGCGGTGATGGCAGTGGAACAGACGTGCTGTCCTCACCAGGCAGTGGCTGCAGCAGGGGACAGGGTTACGCTGTCACCCCAGCACCCCTAATTCTGGGGGCTTCAAACTCTAATTGAAATACTTAAAAATAATATTTTTAACACATGCTCTTTTAAAAAAGGAAAGAGGAAATTAAATTCTGCAGGGTTGGAACAGCACCAGTGAAGGGAAACGCACAAGTTGGCGTGGTTTGCGTTGCTGGAGTTGGCTGCACTGGCTATCTTATTTATTTAGTTATATACATTTGATACCATATAGAAATATTATTAAATTTCACACTTATCAGGGACAAACAAATCTTAAGAAATGTATTAGATGTGTTCAGTGGGGTAAAATAAGAGCTTGTGGAGGAAGTTTAGGCTTTAAACAAGCTTAGTTTTATTGATAATGATTCATACACACAGAATCAAACCCTGAGTGTTTATTTTGACTCCTTTTTTCCTCATTCACAAGGCAGAATTCCTGCAGATGGCCATGACTGGGAGTCTGCAGGTGTGCACCTGAGTAGTCAATGAGTAAAAACCACGAGAATTGGCTTTTTCTGTTTTATTTTTTTTTTTAATTACAAAATACTTGAAACTGCATTGCTGCTCCGCAGGCTTTGTGTGCTTTGGAGAGTGTGTGCACGCAGGCTGCCTGGTGTGTTTTATCCCTAATATGGAGCGAGAGGAATCAAACCGCTCGCTCCTTCAGGCCAGAAGCTGCTTCTTGTGGCCAAAAAGAAAAGGAGGGAGGGGAAAAGGGGAAGAAGGAAGGGACTCGGGAAGCCTGGAGTGTACTCGTATAGCCCTTGGGGAACGGTGTGAGATGAGCGTTCTTATTTGTGGAGCTGGGAAGAAGTGAAAATTAAATGTAAATAGTTCAGAATAGCTTTGATTTAGAGAGGTTTAACTAAATGCGAGCCCCATTTAAAACACAAACTAAAAGGTGCTTGTAAAGTGTGCGTTTTCGGGGTTGTGTTAGAAGCAGAAGCCTGGCTGACTCCATGCGGTCGTCAGATGTGTAAATAACGAAACTACAAAGTATGACTTTCACTTGTGGACAGTCCCCAGTTTTCCCCCGACCTCTCCAAAAGCCTAAACAAGAACAGAAAGAAGTTTCAAATGTGAAAAAATGAAACTTGATATTTACTGATGCTTCAGAGATGACAACAGCCAGTGGCACGGGGAAGCAGCGGGCTCCGGGGAGGGGTGCGGGGCAGATTCGTCCCTGTTTAGGGCAGCAGCTCAGCGACCCCTTTCAGCCGTGGGGATGAACCATCGCCATCGCCAGCCGGGTTGGTACCTGCAGAACTTGCCAATAAGGTTTGCAAATTAAACAAATCGCTCACTAAACTGTTACGGTGAACCACTCGCAGCATTGGCATTGGCAGGGCACTGCTGAGCTCCTGTACTGTGCTGAGAGAAAGGTGGTCTTAAAAACACAGTGGACTGGGAACCAAGAACCCAGCAAAATGGGGTTTAAAAGTTTACCGAAAGTTTTTAAGAACCTCTCGTCGGGGATGATGTAAAAGCACAGAGCATTTTTGGCTGGAGAACTGTCAATGGAGTTTTTGGAAGAAGCTATACAAGGAGAAATATTTTTGGTTTTTATTTGTCATGTCTGAAAATAACCATGCAGTGGAACAACTGCACTAAGCACAGGTCAGCAGTGAAGTGAACAACTTTGCTCACATTAATTTTCCTCGTAACCGTTTTGTCCCATTCCGTTTGGAGTGCCCTTTGAGGGTACTTGTTTGTGTGCTCTAATGGGATAGTAGTGAAGTTGGGAAATCATTTGACCTCCTGATGTGTGTAATCACCCCCAGGGACACATTGCAATATTGGTATGACATGGCTTTAGCTGGTTTAGTAACGTAAATGAGGCCGGTAACCTGAGCTCACTGTATTTTTCAAATATGCTTATTTTCTCTAGCAGTTTCCTAAGAATTACACATAAGCTGGCTATGCAGCTGGGCTGGAAATACCTTCTGCAGCTTGACTTTGCAGTTGACTCTGGATTTTGTGCGTTGGAAAGCCGAGAAACTGCGTTCTGAATAACCCACCCCCTATGAAGGGCCCAGTGTGCTCTAACATTTAAAGAGTTAACAGTTAAATGGCTCAAAGAGAAAGGTTATGATGACAAAATTCCAGGGTCTGTCCTGGGCAGTGCCCCTCGGCAGAGATGTGTGGCCACGTGTGCACAGTACATGCAGCGGTGTTTGAGCATCTTGGTTATTTTGGGAAGATGTTCAGACAATACATCAGTCTAGTTTTGAAACAGCCTCAAACATTTCACCACTGAAACCTCCAAAGCAAATGTTACAGAACACGCAGCTTGTCTGTTGATCTTCTCGAAGACTCTGTGAAGTCGAATGTGAAAGGCGATAAGAATCACAGCATCTCCTTTGGTTGCTCAACATGAGAAGCTGATGGAGAGACTCTCATCAAGAAGGTGTTCCTCAGAAGAGCTGCAGAGCAGACAGGTTTACTACAGGTTTCTCTAGAGAAACCAAGGTGGGTTTGTAGCACAGGTAGGTGGGCACAGTCTTTCTTCAAAACCTGGCCTAGCAAAAGCGAGGGCTTTGGTGTGGCTTAGCCATCAAACCCAGGTTTCTGGTGTTTGGTTGCTCCCCTGTGCTGCTGTTCCTTTTGTGAAGCTGCTGTCCCTGGGGTCAGGTCGGGGGTCAGTTGCTGTCCCCAGGGTCAGCTGTGTTCCTCGCTGAATTTGGCAGTGATGGTGGGAAAGCTCACTGGTCCTGGGAGCATTCATGCTGGTGCTTCTCCACCAGACACCTCGCCAGGCAGCTGAAATCAGACATGCTTAAAGAAAATACACCAAAAAGTAAAGAAAAGTGGATTCCTACTCTTTAGAGAGTTCCCAAGGTGGACTAAGGCCCCTGTACCATAAAGTGGTTTTCAAGGATGAAGTGGGTTCTGCATAAACCCCGTGGCAGTAGGAGACCATTACGTTATTCTCAGTTGCTGCTGTTCCCCCAGAGGGGGGACCATCATCTCCTCTGGGGAGCTGCAGGGTCCAGTGAATTCAAGTGAGAAAAGATCCCTCTGTTCCTTTTTTGCTGCTACCCCTTACAGAGTCATGAAGCATCTTTTGTACATGAACTCGGGTCATACCTCCTGTGAATGTACGAATGCTAAGGATGTGGATAAGTGGAAAAGAAGAGCATGTAAATCATTCTTCATAACAGACATACAGAAAACAAATGTTTGAGAGTGCTCCAGTGTGAACCAAACTGAGTACAGAATTCAGACATAAAGCTGTGCTCCCCTTCCTGTGGCAGGGAGAGCTCCAAGGAGCGAGGTTCCTCCATCCCAGGAGGTGCCTTGAGGAGCTTTGGGGAGCACCGTCTGTGTGTGCAGCAAAGGACCTTTCCTTGTTCAGGGACCCAGGGCCAGGCCTGAGCCTGGCATTCACATCCCCGCTGCCTGCTGGAACAAGAAGTGGCTTGTTCCCCTTATTATGTGCTTTAAATAATAAATTGAAATAGCTAGGCTGTTCATTACCCAACTTACTTGGCTTTGGACACTTTTAGAGATGTGTCATGTAAAATATTTTGATACCAACAACAGTGTTGTTTTATTATAATAATAATAAATAAATATAATTGTAATA
>NW_010206857.1:0-1667 GCF_000695765.1 Mesitornis unicolor
GTCCTTGCCTTGCATTGCCTTGCCTTTCCTTTCCTTCCCTTTCCCTGCCTTGCCTTGCTTTGCCCCAGAACTTGCATTGCCTTGTCTTGCCTTTCCTTGCCACAGCCCTCCCCTTGCCTTGCCTTGCCTTGCCTTGTGTTACCCCGACCCTTGTCTTGCCTTGCCCATGCCCTGGACTTTACTTGCCTTGCCTTGCCTTGGCCCTTGCTTTGCTTTGCCTTGCCTTTACTTCCCTTTCATTGCCTTGCCTTTACTTCCCTTGCATTGCCTTGCCTTACCCCGGTCCTTTCCTTGCCTTGCCCCAGCCCTTGCGTTTCCCCGGGCCTTGCCTTGCATTGCCTTGCCTTTCCTTGCCCCAGGCCTTGCGTTGACTCACCTTGCCTTGCTTGTCTTTGCCTTGCCTTGACCTGGTTCTCGCCTTTTTTTGCCTTGCTTTGTCTTTGCCCTTGCCTTGCCCCGGCCCTTGCCTTGCCTTGCCTTGCCTTTACTTGCCGCGCTTCGCCTTTACTTGCCTTGCCTCGCCTCGCCTCGCCTCGCCTTTACTTTACTTTCCCTTTCTTTGCCTTGCATTGGCCATTGCCTTTCCTTGCCTTGCCCTGGCCCTTGTCTCTCCTTGCCCCGGCCTGTGCCTTGCCTTGACTTCTCCTGGCCCTTGCCTTGCCTTTCATTGCCTTGCTCCAGCCCTTTCCTTGCCCTGTCCCAGACCTTGCCTTGCCTTGCCTATCCTTGCCTTTCCTACCTCTCCTTTCCCCGGCCCTTTCCTTTCCTTGACTTTCCATGCCTTGCCCTGGCCCTTCCCCTACCTTGCCTTGCCTTTCCCTGGCCCTTGCCTTGCCCCATCCCTTCTGTTGCCTTGCCTTTCCTTGCCTTTCCTTGCATTTCTTACCTTGCCTTACCCCAGCCCATGCCTTGCCTTGTGTTTCCCCAACCCTTGCATTTTTCTTGCACCCCTTGCTTTTCCTTGCCTTGCCTTGCATTGCCCCGGCTCTTGCCTTGCCTTGCCTTGACCTGTCCTGGCCCTTGCCTTGCCTTTCATTGCCCTGGCCCTTGCATTGCCTTGCTTTGCATTTCCATTCCTTGCCTTGCCTTGCCTTGCCTGCCCCAGCCCTTACTTTCCCTTTCTTTGCCTTGCATTGGCCATTGCCTTTCCTTGCCTTGCCCTGGCCTTGCCTTGCCTTTTGTTACCCTGGCCCTTGTCTTGCCTTGCCCATGCCCTTGACTTTACTTTCCTTGCCATGCCTTGGCCCTTGCCTTGCATTGCCTTGCCTTTCCCCGGAACTTTCCTTGTCTTTTCCCGGTAATTGCCTTGCCTTGCCTCGGCACTTGTCTTGCCTTGCCTTGCCCTGGCCCTTTCCTTGCCTTGCCCCAGCCCTTTCGTTTCCCCAGGCCTAGCCTTGCATTGCCTTGCCTTTCCTTGCCCCAGGCCTTTCCTTGCCTTGCCCTGGCCCTTTTGTTGCCCTGGGCCTTGCCTTGCATTGCCTTGCCTTTCCTTGTCCCTTCCCTTCCGTTGCCTTGCCCTGACTTAACTACCTTGCCTTGCCCCGACCCTTGCCTTGCCTTTCTTGCCTTGCCTTTCTTGCCTTGCCTTGTCTCGCCCCAGCCCTTGCCTTGCCCTTCCTTGCCTTGCCTTGCCTTGCCTTGCCCCGGCCCTTGCCTTGCCCCTCCTT
>NW_010206857.1:1781-2197 GCF_000695765.1 Mesitornis unicolor
CGGCCTTCGCCTTCGCCCGCCTTGCCTTGCCTTGCCTTGCCTTGCCCCAGTGTTTGCCTTGCCCCGGCCCTTGCCCCAGCCCTTTTTCTTTGCCCCGTCCCTTGCCTTGTTTTGCCTTGCTCCAGCGTTTGCCTTTCCTTTCCTTGCCTTGCCCCGGCCCTTTCCTTGCCTTTCTTTTCTTTGCCTTGGCCCTTGCCTTGCCCTACCTTGCCTTGCCTTGCCTTTCTTTTCCTTGCCCTGGTCCTTGCCTTACCTCTCCTTACCTTACCTTGTACCGGTCCTTGAACTGCCTTGTCTTGCCTTGTCTTTTCTTGCTCTGGCCCTTGCCTTACCTTGACTCGCCTTGCCTTGTCTTACCCCGGACCTTGCCTTGCCTTGCCTTGCTTTGCAATTCCTTACTTTGCCCTGGCCCTTGC
>NW_010206858.1:0-2740 GCF_000695765.1 Mesitornis unicolor
CAGGTCTGGTTGGCTCAGACCAGGACAGAAATTCTCCTCCAAAGGACCTGTGGTCCCATCCCTATGACGTTCTTGGAGTCTGGAGGAAGGCAATGGTGCTGGAAGTCTTGGTTCAAGACAGATGTGGAGCTGATGGAGCGGGGCCAGAGGAGGCCACAGAAAGGGTCTAAGGGCTGGGACAGCTCTGCTGGGAGAGCTGGGAGTGTTCAGCCTGGAGGAGGCTTCGGGGAGACTTTACTAATAGTTAAAATACTTGTAAGAAAGGTGGGGACAGACTTTTCAGTAGGGCCTGGAGCAACAGGACAAGGAGTGCTGGTTTTTGACTGAAAGAGGGGAGATTCAGCCCAGATCTAAGGAAGAACTTATTTATGCTGAGTGTGGGGAGATGCTGAACACAGAGAAGCTGTGGGTGCCCCATCCCTCGAGACACCCAAGGCCAGGTTGGACGGGCTCTGAGCACCCTGGGCTGGTGGAAGATGTCCCTGCCCATGGCAGGGGTGGGACTCGATGGCCTCCAAAGGTCCCTTCCAACCCTTTGGTGATGATTTAAGCTCCCTGGATGCTGCCCGAGCAGGGCACAGACAGCAGAAACCTCTCCCTTCCTGAACAACAGCACTGAAGGAGTGCACTAGGAGGTTTTCCTCACCACCAAAGCCCCTTTGACCTGGTATCTTCCTCTCGGTGCCATGCCCCGGTGCTGGGTCCCCACCCCAGTGCCCTGGACAAGGGCGAGTGCCATGCTCCCCTTCTCCCCACAGGTTTTGTGGCCGTACCTCCTGGAGTTCGTCACCCCCATCCAGTTCACCAACGCCCTGACCCCACTCTGCAGAAGCCTGATGTATTTGGCCACCAAGAAGCAAGAGGAGGGAGAAAATGCGTCCCTGCTGCGTTACGACCTCAACGGTCAGTACCGGCCTCCCCCGGCTGTGTGAATTTGGGACACGTCTGTGAGCCGAGCGGCTGCTGAGCTCCTTTGTGGGCGATGATTTCTTATGCTTTTCTCTTTCCTGCTTGTAGCAAACCTTCCTTCACCCTACGCGCTAACGACGAGACTGCTGGTGAGTGGCCTGAGGGCAGAGCTCTGCTTTCCTCCACGTCCCAAAAAACTCCATTCCCTCCTAGTGTCCCTGATGGAGGAGGAGAAGGAGCAGCTTCTGCTGCGCTGCCCCAAGCCTGCCCCTAAAAATGGGCAAGGGGAATGGCCTGTGTCAGCTCCCTCTTATGGGGAGTGGCTGAGGGAGCTGGGAGGTTCAAGTGGAGCAGAGGAGCTGAGGGGAGCCCTTCTCTCCCTCCAAGGAGGTTGTAGAGGTGGCTGTGGGTCTCTTCTCACAAGTGACAACTGAGAGGAGAAGAGGAAATGGCCTCGAGTTGTGCCAGGGGAGGGGGAGGGTGGATTTGGGGGGAAATTTCTTCCCCAAAGGGTTCTCAGGGCCTGGTAGGGGCTGCCCAGGGCAGTGGTGGAGTCCCCAGCCCTGAGGGGTTCAACAGCCCAGATGGCCCTGTACATCCCACAGATCCCTGAGCCACAGCAGCTTGGAGGTTCTGGGATTTGTTTCATCCATTCCAAGCATTTGCAATTCCCCAGAAACTGGGGATTTGGACTGAGGAGGGAAACGACTCCAGCAGCGCTTGGGCTGCCAAAATGGCTGCCCGGGGGGGGCCCACGGCCCGCGGTGCCCTCAGGGCCAGATCTGGTTATGGCTGGGCCCAAGCGAGCGATTGTGGGGTTAATTGGGCTAATTGTGGTGAATTAATTCAGGCCAGTTGAGTGAATTGAGGTGAATTTGGGTTCTCAGGGCCTGGCAGGGGCTTCCCAGGGCAGTGGTGGAGTCCCCATCCCTGCAGGGGTTCAAGAAGCGTATGGATGTGGCACCTGGGGCCGTGGTTTGGTGGTGGCCATGGTGGGGTTGGGTTGAGGGTTGGATATGGTGATCTTGGAGGGCTTTTCCAGCCTTAATTATTCCATGATTTTTATACTCCCAGGGCTGCGTGAGTGGGTTGTGCTCAGTACAGGTCTCCAGTTGTTCTTACAGGGCTTGGAAAATGGAAAAAGGGGAAATTTAGACTGGATATTGGGCAGAAATTCCTCCCTGTGAGGCTGGTGAGGCCTCGGCCCCGGTTGCCCCGAGAAGCTGGGGGTGCCACCTCAGTGCCCAAGGCCAGGTTGGCCGGGGCTTGGAGCAGCCTTGGCTGGTGGAGGTGTCCCTGCCCATGGGGGTTGCACTGGAGGGGTTTGGGGTCCCTTCAACCCAAACCAGGCTGGAATTCGATGAAACCTCAGCCCTGCGGCGGCCAGGGTTTGCTCCCCTTCACGCAGGGGTGAATCCATAGAGGAAATTTCTCTCCTGCTGCCATTTCTCCAGAGCAGAGGGAGGAAGCTATAGTTGCGGTGTAGCCATTGATCACTTCCCACCGTTGCCCTGCTGCGTTTTGTATCCTGCTTTCTGCCCTCATGCCCTTGGTTCCCTGCAGGTTGTGTCGTCGCAGCCGTACTCAGGAGACTGCCGGGGCACGGCCGCCCTGCGCCTGTTGAACGTCCTGCGCTGCAGCGTCCACCCCGCGCTGGAGCAGCTGTGGTGCAAGCAGGTCCCTCTCTTGGTGGAGCACATCGAAGGTAGGAAGGGACTTCTGCTCAGGTTGAGCTGCTGGAGTCCTCTTCTCCAGACTGGCTGGATATTTGGGGGTGTCCAGGGACAGAGGGGGTGCTGCCCTGTTGTGTTTTAGTGCTGGGCTGGGCACT
>NW_010206859.1:0-5492 GCF_000695765.1 Mesitornis unicolor
AACTCACGGTGTGCCAGGCCAGGCCCATACATTCACAAACAGCAGATCCAACATGGTGCCTTCCCTTGCTGGTTCCTTCACCAGTGGTTTCAGGAAGTTATCTTCCACACACTCCAGGAACCTCTGGGACTGTTCCCTCTCTGCTGTAACAAAGCACTGGAACAGACTGCTCAGAGAAACTGTGGAGTCTTCTTCTCTGGAGATATTCAAAACCCACCTGGATGTGTTCCTGTGAGATCTTCTCTAAGTGATCCTGCTCCAGCAGGTGGGTTAGACTAGATGATCTTCAACCCCTAGCATTCTGTGATTCTGTGATTTTTATATGCCTGTTGCTGTTTTCATGCTTTTGTAACTCATCTGGGGCTGAGGATCAGTGCATGACAGAAACCCTAGAGATAACTGTGATAGTTGTTAGTCAGCATTAGATATAGAAGAAGTCAGAGATTTTCCTCAGGCTACATGATTAACAAGGCCATTAACATCATCGAAGACTTTCATTTTATCAGAAACTGTGCTTTTATAGTCCAAAATCCCTTAGTCATACTACATAAGCATTTCTATTGGTTACATATATGTGTCCGTATTGTCTAAGCTAATACATAATTGGTTACTATCTTACGTGTCACTGCCCACATATAAACAGTTCTGAAGATATGTCCTAGAGAATAAAGGGCAGGATTCACCTAATCTTTCACTGTCCAGAAGTTAAGCATGTAGTCTAAGGTGCCTGACTAAATTCCTTCATGTGTTAGAAAGCAAGGAGATAGACTCCTTTTGAGGACAATCTATCCTACCTTCCTTAAACATTGGTCTTCTGAGGATGAATCACCTGCAGGAGCTGTCTCTTTCTGTTTCTTCCCTTTGAAGAAAAAGTTGGCATGAATGACATGCTTGGATTAGATATCGGACTTTGAGGACTAAATTAAGTGAATTGCATCTCACCTTTATTCAAAGCATAATTCTTATTCCAAGAGATACAGGCCTTAACTTGGCTTTCTAAGAGTGTAGTTTTCAGAGGTCTTAATTCAGGTGCAGATAGGTCTCTAGTGAGATTTCAGAAGTGTATAAATTAATAACTTCGCCCATGAAATTATTTGGGCCCAGAAGCACAAGGGCTTTTAAACTCTTACTTCACTTAGTTCCTCCTAGATACTGCTGAGAATTAAGTGCTTGAATTGAACTTGAAAGGTTTGCTGCCTATTTAGACTTCCAAACTGCTTTGAAAATTGAACCATATGTAGCTACAGCAACACTGGATTGCAACACGATGACAAATTTTTATGAGTATCTCTATTTCACTTCACATATCAAAAGCAGGTTCGTTTATGTGAAATAAATTCACATCAGCTAAACTACTCTGTTTCTTCGTACAAATTAGAAAAAAAAAGAAATATAAAATAAAGAAAAAAATTGCCTTTTGGAAGGGTTAATCAACCCATATGGACATTTGTGTTCCTCACACTTTGGAACTCGATCTCCTTCATTTAGAACCAGAACAGGAGTCTATACATCACAGTGCTGACTAAAGGACAGAAACACCCTGCAACTATTCTTAACCCAAAAAACACCTACTTTGAATATTTGCCTTTCTTGAGTTGCAGATTCACATTATTTCATCAAATTCTAGTGTGTAATCTATAACTGCCTATATTGAAGCACATAATACAATACCCTTTGTGTAGCATGTTGCCCTCTTCAAAAACCAGTTGTTTCTCACAAGTCTTAGAAAAAGCAGGCATACAGAGTTAGTAATCATATTGTACTTCTTAACAAAGGATGTCAGGTTATTCTCTCATTCTTTTATTCACACAGAGGAGAACTTTAACCCACAGCTAACTGTACTGAAATCAAATACAAATTCTATGCAATTGTTCGAGTTCCATAATGATGGACAGATTGCACTCCGAATTAAAAGCACACATTGCAAAAGAATAGAAAGCAGTAAATGAAGAAAAAGCCACACTAGTACATTATTTATATATATATAGAAGAGAAATAAGACAATTCAGAGTCCTCAGTAATTCAGTTATGAAACTGATATGTGGGAAGGCAAATAATAAAGATTCAAAATCCACTACAATACCAAAACGATACGTTTTTGGAACAGCTTAATTTATTATTCAAGCACATGTTTCTGAGACTCTTTCCAGTGGCTACTCCCAAAATGCTGAAGCTTACACATCATGTTCTGCTCTGAAATCTGTCAAAAGAAATTACTTAGCCTTTTCAACTTGGAAGATTTAGCACTTTTGAGGGGAAATTTATTGTTACTTTATTGTTGTTGACATTTTCTTTACTGATTGTCCCACAGATACAATATCAGAGAAACTGCAGAATATTCTTGCTCAAAGCAAAAGTAAAACCTAATAAAATATTCCTTTATTTGAGGAACTGTATTTGAGGAAAACAGATATTGTGAGAGAAAAAAATACATCCAAGTATTTTGCAATTAGAGATGATAATGGCACAATTGAAAATGAAAAGTGAAAAATCTTACAGTCTTCTTTTGAAAATGCACAGGTTGAGATCCACTCTGTATTGCCTGGACATTTAATTACATCTAAGGATTTTCTAAATTCTGGTGCAGTCAGTGGATATAAGTACATGTCTTTGAATACTTCCAAAAGGAAAATTTGTTAGCTAAGATTTGGCAAATAAGAGAATTTGCCTCTTTAGAACTTCAAAGGCACTTTTCTCTCTTCCTTAACTATAAAAGAAATTCAGACACTCTAGACTTTAGATTCAGTCACTTTAAAATAGGTCACTGTATCTCTTGAGATGGATAGTAGCAATGAAGACATGTTACCAGTCTTTCAGCTGCTGAGCCAGAGGGACATGAGTCCTCTACAAGTCCTGTGTTGTAGCTGGTAGCCTCATGGCACTGTCTTATATATTGTTAAGTGTTTCAAATGGCACTTGATGTTTATATCCTTATTTTGAGAAAGCGAATCAGTATCTTTCAGAATGTTAGGTCATTGGGAACTTAAATTTGAGTGTAAATTATATGCCTCAATTAAGTCTATTGAAATCAACCCTCAGTAAATATTTAACTACTAAATGGAATAAAAGTTCTGCTGTAAATGAGAATTTAATAAAGCAAATACAGGTGACAGATATATCTTCTAACTTAAATTAGAAATTTGGTGGACCTCAGAGAAGCTTACATATCATTTAATTTCGTCTGATCTTAAGTCTATTGGTGTATGTCAAAATCACCAATACACAGTTTACAGTACAATTATATAGTACCAATCCACATTTTAACAGACTTACTTATATTTTATTGCCAATGAATAACATTCATTACCCTCCCTAACAACTTGCAGGACTGAGTTGTATTTTGGCATACTGTGGCTCTCTTTCTTTCTTTTAGTTACCATTTGCAGATTCTACTATGTATGTTTATGCAAGTAAGAGCATGAAAGTTTTATTTCTATATTTATGTTTCTGGACATATGTGCATGTGTACAGTAGATGAATGTAAGTGGCAATTTGAAAGTTATCCAAATATTTGTCTTCTGATTTTCTCACATATCTGAAAATATTTTTTCAATTTGCAGTTTTCGCTGGAATGTAACTGGTTAGTTTTACTAACACCTGATGTAACTTAAAGGAAAGCAACACATTTTAACAGATGAAGCCGAACTAAAATTTTGACTTTCTTTTTCTTCTGGAACCCTAATATAAGTTGACAAAGTAAGTTATAATAAAATTAACAGATGTTGTTCCAACAGAAAATCCTACACATTATCCTACACAGCTAAATGTATCTTGGGGTTAAAAGGTGACACTACTGTGTCAGAGAAAAATAAAGACTTCCTTAAAAATCCTTCTCAAATAGCTATTAAGAGACGCTAAGACACTTTATTCCATATAATATATTTCACCCCAAGCCTGATTCTAATTACAGTTTTCATTGTCTCAGTAATAACCTCTGTAACAAAGTGAGATAGACAGTTTAATTAGTTCTGAATTTCTATTTCACAATGTCAGATTTGTTTCGGGCTTTCAAAAATGTAGGTAAAGATTAACTCTATGGCTGTAAGGGAGGAAGATAGAAATGAATATTAAACATGAGGCTTTGACAGAAAACTAGTGGAACACTGAGGATGTAGAAAAGGGTCAATTGAGTTTCCAGAGTTACTTAGAAACTTTCAGAGATTCTGAAAAGCTGAAGGCTTTCCTTGCATTGCTCTCTCTTTAGTATTACTTATTCTGGTTTAAGGGTATACTTATATATATATAAGTTTCAGACATTGATGATTACCTTTAGAAGATAATCTTTTAGAAGAGCACAAGTGAATGGTAGAAAGGTTTATTGTCTTCTCTGGATTTTAGGTGGAGTCAATACTTGTATTAAAAACATTGTAGAGTCCATTAATATTAGGCTGATATTGAAGGAGACAGGATTATCTGTTTTCTGTGAAATCAGCTTTATTCCAAGACCAACGTGTTTATAATATAGCCAGTTTCCGCCCCATTGACTTTTTCCTTATTGTCAAGAAAAATTGCAAGGCTGCAAGTACCATAAAAAATTCAATACAAGCGTCAAAAGGAGCAGCAGTACAAAATATTTCTTCCATTTTCTGAAAAAAACTGCGAAAATGAAAACATAGACCAGGAAAAAAGATCCTTATTTATTTCTCTCCATTCTAAATTGTATTGAAAGTTGTTGAAAGTATTTGAGTACTTGATACTGTAATACTTACTGTTTGTGAACATGTAGAATAGTGTTTTCAGTTTATACTAAATAATATTATGTTATTGAGAATATTCTCTTCAATCAGTTATCATTTAAAAATTCTATTATTTTGTCCCAGTTTTTTATCCGTGAAATTTCTACAACATCTATAAATCAGTAACACATTGACATACTTCAAGAAGTTCATATATAGAAAAGTACATACAGATTTGACCCTCTTATGGCAAGAAAATAATTGTGAAAACATCTGAAAATAGATTACCTGAAAATAGAAGTGCACTTTCCCCCGCACAGATTATACCAGTTTTTAAGCAATTGGGAACTTGAAACAAAGCCAAAAAGATCAGAAATCCCTGTATGTGGACGAACGGTCTTTACAGACGGAAGAGGCCGTACCAAAACGGGAGCAGTCATTTGGAAAGAGAACACAGATTGGAAACACAAGTTTGTATATAAAGATGCGTCGGTACAAAAAGTAGAATTACAAGCAGTTATCTTAGCTTTTCAGTTATGGCCTTCTGAACCCCTCAACATAGTCTCAGATTCGTTGTATGTTGTCGGAATAGTGCAATGAATCGAGCAAGCCGTGTTGAAGTTTGTCAACCAGGAGGATTTATTTCAACAGTTTCAAACGTTGCGGTATTTAATAGATCAGCAACAGGAGCCTTATTATATTACCCACATCCGAAGCCATAACAACCTCCCAGGTGACATATACCTTGGAACCAAATTTCTGATCAACTTGTAGCTCCAGTTTGTACTGGTCCTGTACCAAACAAATTAAGTCAAG
>NW_010206860.1:0-14085 GCF_000695765.1 Mesitornis unicolor
TAGATCATTAACACAAACTTGAGTGTTTCCCTTCGTACTCCAGAGCTCTCAGGTGCACTTATTGCAGCTGGGGCCTGCTCTGACAGTGAGAAAAAGAACAGATTTCAGAGGCATTTGTAGTTTATACATTTTTAATTAGTGAAAGAGATGCTGGTTAAAATGGCAAAAAAACCCACCAGCCAAAACAAAAAACCCACAATAAATTCTTTATGTATTCCCTTCAAAGAAATCAATGCAGGCATTTTACTGGGGCTTAGGTGTGTTTACTTGTTATAGCAGTATTTTTAGACTGCAGCCGATGTCTTGTTCCTGATTATTTTCCTTTATTTATTGAAGAATGTTTAAATGAGAAATACGCACACTTGAACATAACACTTGGCCATGGTGGGGTTGGCTTGGTGGTTGGACTTGAGGGCCTTAGAGCTCTCTTCCAACTTTTTTGGTTCTATAATTCTATGATAAACCTGAAAGCAACCAAAATACCAATCCCTGTGAAGGATCTTTATCCAATGTCCCTTCCTGGTGCTGGGAATTTCTGTCTCTGGCTGTTGCAGTCCCAGGTGGTCTCGGGTTGGGAGGACGATGTGAGAGAGGCACCCAATGACGTCCTTGCCAAGGACACCCCATGCCCGGCCGCTGCTCTTCCCTCTCCTCACGCTGACCATAAATCATCTCCATGTGGTGAATTTTCTCTCCCACTTGATGAAGGAAATATCGAATTCCCTGTAGATTAAAATCAGTGGTCATGGATCTGTCATTACTGCTGTTTGCCTTCGTTTGGAAGACTTCGTCTTTCAAATTAAGTGTCAGGAGACTTTTTTTTTTCGCCTCATTTTACCCACTGAGTTCACAAGGTTATGGTTGGTACTCTAGGAAGTTTTAGAAGCTTTGTGTGTCCATTCTTTAATTTTCTCTACTTCTGTAATTTCATTTTTTTTCTTTAAAACACAACATTTCACCTGGCTGAGCTAAAATACCCTTTCTATCTAGGTGTTTGTCCTCCTATGGCTGTATATCACTTCATTTAGATGAATGCTTCTCCTTAGAAGGCTTTCAAAATTGTTTTTAGTCTCCAGCAATTGCACTTAAAGGCTATTAAGGACTAATCTCCCTGGAGATTTTAGGACTCTCAACGCCCATTGGCTGGTGGCTCTGCACGTGAAGTGTTTATTTCTTTATGGAAGAACAACGCATGACATGTTTACATGGAGACGTTTTCTGAATATGAAAACGCACAACAAAGACAGATCACCCGTGTGTCTGACAGCTCTCTGATCCTAAAGCATCTAGGAATCAGAATGTGGTAGATCTGGCCAGAGCTGTCAGGTGCCGGAGCCTCTGTTAATGAATTTTTCATCACAAGGTGTCAGCCATGCATTGAGGCTGTGTTTCTGAACTAAGGAGCTGCGGTAGCTCTCTGATAGACTTTGGGATGCTCTCGGACTCTCCTTGCCATGCTTAGGGCCGTGATACTCTCAGCACTGGTGCCATTGCACCGCTCTCCTGCCCTTGGGGTCTCACTGAAGGCTGTATCTGCCTTAGCAAGTCCTGGAGAATGCAGAAGAGCAGCTGTGGAGCAGAGCATCTGGCCCAAAGCATCTCCTGACCACAGCACACCTCTTCTAGCTCTGTATTTTGGGTGGCTGTGGTGCAGCCCATGTGCTCCCACCCATGAGCTGGTGGAGGGCAGTGCACACCATCCTCGGGTCCCTTCTCCAGTTTAGCTTGTTCTGAGAGAAACTGGTTCAGGTGCTCCATGACCAATGTGGTGTGAATCAAGAGATGGTAAATAAAGAGCTGTCTACACGAGCTCTTGGGCTCACACCTGACCCAAATGGGATACACACAAAATATACCATGAACTCTTGTCATGGAAGGGATTTACAGATTTGAAGCTTTGAAGAAACCACTATCGATCATCTAATCTTAGGTGCCACAACATCTAACTGCAGAGTTGTTGTATCTAGTCCATAGTTTCTTTTTGAGATAAAACACATCTTTTAGGAAAAGAATCCATGTTTACCTAAAGACTCAGGTGTGATACAGGAAACCTAGGCTGAACTCTTCCAGTGTTAATTAAAACTGGCTTCAAAATTCGTATTGAAGCTTCAGTCACTGTATCTGTATATATTGTGGTAGTTGAAAGAGTCATCTCCTTTCAAAAGTATTTTCCCTCAAGTGAACACTTTTTAGGTCAGGTTGTATCAGCCCATTCTAATGGCGGTGTGGGTAAAAGCTGATAAACCCATTTTAGACTGGAGATCACAGGAGTGTTTTTATCAGCGTGACATCATCTCAGCCTAATGGTCCCTCCAAATAGACTTTATAACTTTGTATGTTACCATGGTACTCTCATCTGTACACTTGTAAAGAAAGATGAAACATGGATTAACTGCAGAAAAGTTAGGACAAAGCAAAAATATCAATAGTAAGCTGGAAGATTGAAAGATTGAAAGATTTTGAGCTACAGCTTTAGCCTCAAACAAACAAACAAACAAACAAAAATAAAAAAATATCTGTCTAGGTGTGTTGACAAAATTCTGTCTGGACTAAGAGGCCTGGACTTCTATGAGTTTGGGGCCCAGGCACCAGGAGAGAAGTGGTTGAGATGTAGCATCCATTCCTACTGGAAATTACTATTCCATCCTTGTAATAGCTATAGGATAGCTGAATGGAAAAATTCGGATAGAGTGTACGGCATTCTGGCTCCTGGAAGGAGTGGCTAAAGCCAAGAGGTTTCTGCAGACTCCTCCTGATCCCGGTGTTGGAGTGGGTCATCTCTGAAGGCGTTGTGTGCGCTCTTCTCAAAGTTGCTTTGGGCTCCCTGGAGAACCCAGTGTTTAATGTGAGTGATAGAGGTAAAGAATATGTTAAGAATTCATGGTTGTGCAGTGGTCACTTCTGGCGACTGAGAAGTTTTTGGCAGCTGGGAACAAGCTCGAGTGTGCCGCATGCTATAGGGGCCATGCTGCACTGCTGGAGGTGAATTTGATTACCTGATCTCATCAGGTTGTTTGCATAGCCGCCTAATTTCTGTTATTCTGTTAGCATCAGAAAAAGAGAATAAATATGCATAAATAATAAAAAAAAATGTGTTCAAGAAAAGTGAAGCCAGCAACAATTCTTTCCCACTGATCAAAAACAATTAAAAAGTCACAGTCACATGTGTTGCTGTTTTTCCATAACAGGAACTATCTAAAATACCTTTAAACTCTTATTTCAATGCCAGTTCCTGTATTATATTAATTCATTATACTGCCTTTTAGTTGATTCACTTGATCCTTAAAGGCTTACTACTTTACAGTTTTAATTAAACTTCAGTTCATATGCTGCATTCATTAATATATTCCTTTAAAAGCATTTACAGTTCACTGTCTTTATTTTATAATTAAAAACGTTACTGTAGTTTGCATCTCAAAAATAAGCAGCAGATGCCTCTCAAAGCAATGCCAAAAATACCCTGAAACCCTCCCCAGCCTTATCTCTGCATTTCTTTCCACTCCTCGTATCCTAATGCATACGTCTCAAATTGTCGGGGACTCAGCCCAAGGGGTCCCCATGCGGGCAGCATCCCTGTCCTCCCGAATTCCCCCCATCACCAAACGCTGCGGTACATTTGGTAAAGCTATCGGTGGCCATACAGCAATGGGAGGTGCATGGTTCTTCTCAGCAAATAATTGATTTAGAGAATTACTTCAAAACGCTGCTTTTTTCTGAGGCTGAAGTGACTGTTTTTGAGCTCAGGACATTTACAGGAACTGCTGTGTTTGGGACGCCTGTACATTTGGTCAGGTCCTTCCTAGGACTCTATTTGCATCATTAATGTGTTTTTAACAACTGGTGTGCAAAGAGCAAGCTGAGAACATTTAGCACAATTACCATTCAAATGAGAGTTGCAGCATTTCAGCATCTGGTGGTATTGCCAGTGGCCAGATAACGGCCTCTCACTAAGGCAAATCTGTGCAGAAAACCAGAGTTCTTTAGGTGGAAAATTCAGTAGAAAAGAAAGAAAGGAAATGCAAGTCTCATGTGGGGTACAGAGATAAATACCAAAATTTATAGATAAAATTAAATATAGACTCTGTGGCCAGATAAAATTATTCTGGTTTTAATTCAGAATTTCAGGTTCAAAGAAAAAAGGAGACCAATGCACATGTTTTAGTTTGTCTGAAGGGCGCATAAACCCCTGCGTGGGTGTTCCCTGCAAGTTGGGTGTGCTGAGATGGAGAGTGTGATTGGTGTCTCTGGAAAACAGAGGCAGTGTGAACCACACAACACAATTAATGCCTGCAAACCCCATTTCAGACTAACTCTAAGTATCATTTATTAATAATTAATATTTTATTGAGAGTGTGGAGCAGTAGCTCCCCAGTTACAGACCAGGAGCAGCGTTTTGGCCAGGGCTCTCATGGCGTGCAAAGCATAGGGTTTAGGGCATCACTGCTCATCTTGAGTCCCATTTTAAGGTAGTCCTTTTCTAAAACCGTTCACTTCTGGTTATCTGGGCCTATAACCAAATGCCAATGTCATGTTAGGCACATGCCTCGTGTTGCCTTGGGTGGCAGCGCTGAAAACTGGAGACGATAATTGAATTCCAGCAGTGGCATCAGTTTGATCAGCGCTCTAAATGGACGTGCAAATTAGCATCTTTCCTAACATAGAACAATTATGCCAGAAATTAGAGACGAGATGCTGGCAAGTATTTGCATCATATTTTCAGCCTGACGGGCATAGCTTTTCTAATTTTCCCTTGTTGAGTTTGCAAAGTTTTTGTTTCTCACAAGTTTGGGTATGGCTGTACGCACATCCCGGCTGGGGATGCTCAGCACATCCCAACCGGGTGTCGAGTGGGACCACTCTGATGATTACACCACCGAGCATCAGCTGGCGGTTCATTTTCATATTTCCACCATATTTTTTGTTTCTGAAAAGCCACAAGAGCTTCATAAGCTGTTTTTCTTTCACATCTCTAGCAAGGTAATGCTTTCCTCGTTGCATTTCATTTATAATTTCTGTGTTTCCCTCTATATCCATAGAGCTGACCACAAAGAAGTAATCTCAAAAACACAGCCAAATCTTGTATTATAGAATTGCAATCAGTATTGAGTAACCAGTAATTCTGACTTGTATTAATACTGGCAAATTCTTCAGTGGTAGAGTACTGAAAATGCTATTAGATAGTTTAATGTGTTTGCTTGTCCTGTAATAAGATGTTTAATAGCAAATAAGCTGTTGAAGTAGCAAGAAGTAAACCACATTTGTTGTGTAACTCCAACCACGTGCCCGTCAGTGTCTGTATTATCCTCAAAACTGATTAATGGGTATTTCTTAGTTACGCTGGCCTGTCAGCATGATGCCTGTATAACTTTAGGCTAATTTTGCTAGCTAACCCCCTTCCTCCTTCTTTGCTGTGAGATGCTTGGAGCTAAGGGATCTGTTTTTATGAAAAGAAATTAATACAACTAAAAAGTGAAGGGAGATCAGAATTTTGAATGTCAAAATTCCGCACATCCAAATTACATCGTCTTTGTGGTATTTATACCTGTGAACATGTGGTAGTGTCTGTGAAAGGAGGTGGATTTTGGGGTATAAAAAGGCTGGCGTTTTGTGGTTCCTGATGACAGTGAAAAATTACCATTATCATGACAGTTCTTTACTTTGTTTTGAGTTGATGATACTGGACAACTCTGATTGACTTCACCTGCTTCTGAGAAGTGCAGTAATCCCACAAAAATTCATTGGCTGGCATTTCTTGCTGCTATTGTGTAGCAGAATATATGAATAAAATCATGTAGTGAGAAATGGGAATAAATACAGGAAAAAATGTGGCTCCGTCATCACAGACGCCATCAGGAGAGCAGAGATAGACCACAGGAAGCTCTGTGTCAGGGGACATTTCCTCACATCCAGCATTGCCAAACGCTCCTGGTTCCAGGGGTGCTGGGTTGCCCCTGGCTCTAGTAAAATAACAGCCCCTTAAGGGAAGTGATCGTCCTTAACCTTTATTTGGACAAATCTTTTGTTTATCTTGCGTGCTTGATGTTCAGAATGCTGTTTACCTTTTCACAGCCTGCTAATTTCCCTTCTGTTAAAGAACCACGGCTTTTTCAAGCTTGGCAAATATTATTTTATTAGTGCACCTAATGCCCATCTGATTTGACTGTTAAAGTAGGGTGAGGGATGGACTGCAGGAGAGAGGCAGTGCATCCTATGCAGTTGCAGATTTGTTCTGTAATAGCATAATAACTAAATCAGTGATATTTTTTAACTTAACCCTTCAGGAAATGATGTTTCCCCACCTTGGTGCTCTGCTTCTCCATTGCTCAACTTCTGCTTGGTAAAAGTCAATTATTTGTTGTTTTGGGGTCACTGCACTACCTGCAAATTATTAAAAAAAAAATCTACCTTTAAAAAACTTTATTATTTCTTGAATTAATTAATTGTTATCATTAACAATTTAACAGGACCAACCTCTGCCCTCGGGTGCATCGTGCCTTTAACGCTGTGCTTTACCATCCAGGTTGGCATCATTGCAAATATTTTACATTTCACAGTGCAGTGCAGAGTTGTGTGACCTGAGCCCAAGGTGGCCCTCCAGCACCTTGCTCCAGAAGCCAGGCATTCAAAAGGAAAATTCAAAAAAAAGGTCTGTATTGTTAGGGTCAGCTAAGGAGAATCTCTCCCTTACTTAAATATGGGATTGCAATTCAGCTGTTCCTATAGATGCAATTAGAGAAAATGTCCCATAAAGCGTGGTGTCACCTAACTGGTGATGCCTGTTCTTTCAATGCCATCATGAGCACTGGCTGCTGCTGGTGCCCTTGGGCTCACTCCCCTTGCACAACGATTGCTGTTCCCATCATAATTCCACAAATCCAAGGGTATTTCTTACAGAAATTGGTCACTCGCACAAGCAGGGATGTGTGGGGCTTCAAGCTGTGTTGGTGAAGAGCACGAAGGAGGTTGTCTTCTCCAACGAAGGGTGTTGGCTGGAAGATTGATGGGCCTCGTGCTCCTGACTCCATTCCTCTTGTAGGGTTGAGTTGTGTTACCATAACTCTCAATTATTTTGACAACTACACGGGCAACCACATTTGCACAGTCCTGATTGGCAACCCTAATGGCAGAACCAGATTAATTATGCTGATATGCTAATACGGCCTCACCTCTCAAGACATCAGAGCCCTTTTACAGCAATGAGGTGGCTGTGGTCAGATTTTGTGTGAAAAGTGGTGGGTCTGTAACTGTCAGCATTAGTGAGTTGATGATGCTCGGATACTTCCTGATGGTGATGAAGCATTTCATGTGACGATAAACAGTGCTAATATGTAGTATGGCTCTGGAAATTTACCAGATCAGCGCAACTGCTGGCAGCCTAGAGAAAACTACCTGAAAATCTGCACATCAGAAATTCAGCATTAAAACTTCTTGCGTGCATTGCTAATAAGATGTACCTGTGAATATACTTTTTTTGAGGGATTGTGTATTTTAGGAGCTTAAAATGGTTTGGTAGCTTTGTGGCACATCTTGCTGAGGTGTGGTGTTTTATGTCACGACGTTCTGGTCAAAAGGAAGATTTACCTTTAAGGTTGTGTAAAGAACTGTGGGTGAAGTAGTGATGAGAACTCCCTTGAATTGTTCAATGTTTTATTTAAAATAAAATGGATTATTATCATCTGTTGTTGCATATGGGTGCTTAAAGTTTGAGCGTTTGTTGAAAAATTGCTTATGAAGAGAAGGTGTATCAGCATGTGTCACATTTCTCAGTAAACCTGCACCAAACCCCAGTGGCCCTTATTAAACTCTGCAGTGTACAGAATAGTATTTTATCACCATTTTTATTTTCACATGAAGCATTTTAAGAAAACAAGGGTTAAGAAAAGTAATTGTTTTGTTTCCATGTTGTTTTTTTTTAATTGTCTGCTTCCCCTTCCCATATTTCTTATATTCCTTTGCACACCTGTGGTCAGCTGGTGAGCAGAACTGGGTGCAGTATCTGTAGCATAGGAGTTGATCTTCAAAGAGAAGCTGTAGCATCTGTAAAAATGTCCCTTTTCCGTGTACCACGTCACTGCTTAACAGCTGACACCTGGGAGACGAGGGCAGCCCCTGGACTCCTTCTTTCCATGAAATCCCATGACTTTTTCTTTCCAAATTTTTTCACTTTCTTTTCCTAAAATCTGCTGTTTTGCAAGAAGTATGACACAGCTTATGTTGTTTTACCTATCTTTTAGTGTACTTAGCAAATACTCTCTACAGGTCTTGAAAGGAGATTGTAGTGAGGTGGATGTTGGTCTCTGCTCCCCAGGAATGAGTGATGGGATGAGAGGAAATGGCCTCATGTTGTGCCAGGGCAGGGTTAGATTGGATATGGGGAAAATTTCTTTATGAAAGAGTGGTCAAGCACTGGAAGGGGCTGTCCAGGGCAGTGGTGGAGTCCCCATCCCTGGAGGGGTTCACAGACCATGTGGATGTGGCACTTGGGGACAAGGTTTATGGCCATGGTGGGGTTGGGTTGACGATTGGACTGGATGATCTTAGAGGGCTTCTCCAACCTTGATGATTCTATTACTCTACGACTTTCCATAATTGCTATCCCACATATAGAGTTGAAGTAATTACTCTAACCTCATCTCTACCAGATGGCCCTCACCCTCATTAAAGATGAGTCTTCCTCGAAGGGTCCAGGTCAGTAAAATAGGAGATCCCTATGTGCAGAAGTCACAGCATGGCCAATGCTGGCAGCAGTGGTGGACCCTGCAGGAAGCCCTTCCCAAGGACACGCACCCAACAAATGCACCTTTGTGGGTAAGCTGGTCAGTTGGTGAGCTCTCCTAGATCCTACACCCCTTGCAAGAGAGCTTTTGGGTTTATGAAGGTTTCCTGACCAGAAGTGAGTTGGCATTCCTAGAACAGACCCAGGGAATGGTTTGGGTAGGAAGGGACCTTTAGAGGTCACCTCATCCTACCCCCTGCAGCTGGCACGGACACCCTCAACCTGGTCATTTGCCGCTGAAGGGTTGGTACGGTGGTACCGAAGGACCGTAGCAGGCAGTGCTGCAAAGGGACAAGGTTATTGGTGGCTCTGAGCAAAACCAGATGTCAAAGAAAAGCATTACTTGAGCATGAAAACCAGACTTCTGCCAACCACGGCTAGATGCAGTTCTGTAATTAGGGACTAACCTAAATCAATATTTCCATGTTTATTTTTATCATCATCCCTCGGGATGAGTGGATCAGCCTCTGAGGTGTTTCGTGTTGTTTGTCAGTGATGGCTGGTCTGTCTATTGCTGAGAAGACTCAGAAGAAAAGAGGTGAGGACAAGCACGTTTCATATGGTGGAATCCCATCCTTTGCTGCCAGAGCTAATCATGCTGGAGAAACCTTTTCTAAAACAGGTCAAATTCGATTTTTTTCTCTTGTTTGCAAGCAGATGCAGAACTTGACTCCTTGAACTGGCTGGATAAATTTTACCTAAATGTGTAAAGTCTTGCACTACTCCTACTCTAGGTTTCTTTCATGAGCCTAACCTGGCTCTGGAGTCTCAGGGCATCTCACTTTCCAAACCTGTGGCTCTTCTTTTCTTCAAGGCAGCCATTGCATCCTTGCCAAGGAAACATAGCGTGTGGGGAAACTCTGGGAAGAAGCTGTGTACAAAGAAAAGCAGCTAGAAATAATGTGATTTTGCTTGACGTGGTGACTTTCTGTGTGGTGCTGATGGGGTTGGAGCTGTGGGGACGTACATTTACGAGCATGTCTATAATTGCATTGGGCATTTTGGGTGAATAAGGACTTCAGGCTTTGGCAGTCTCATGCACCTTCATTTGTCGCCTGATGTGAGCGAGTTCAGTGTCTCTGGGGGTTTTTTTATTATTTTCACCAGATTTTTTTTTTTGTTTTAACTATTATAAACCCCCCGGTTTTGTAACACTTTTCCCCAGTCTTTTTTGTTATTTTCTCCTCTGCTGCATTAAGATGTACTTTGGCTAATTGCTAGTTATTTAATGTCAAAATGCATAATGGGTCTGAAATGTCCTCTGTTTTTCTCTGTCAAAATCATATGTAGCACAGGAAATATGCAAGCTATTAAGGTTATGACTTGTGCAGAATTTACCTAAAAAGCCTAAAAAAAAAACCTAATCTTTTCGTGATGGAACATATTTGGGTACAGTGCTGTGATTATAGGCATTTAAGATGTATGAGCTGTTTCTATTACATATATTTAGTTCTTGAGGGACTTTAAGTGTAGGACTTATTTACTCAAAATTACAAATTCACATTTAGTTTGGCACATACTTAGGGGCTGATAAAGCTGGAAACGATTTTTCCAGACTAATGTAGCTGGACAGCAGCAACTGCCAAAAAGCATTAGGAAAATGGAGATGTGTTCTGTTTCACAGCTGAATTTACCCTTTTATAGATGCTGAATATGTCTGAATATTTCATTTGAAATATGTATGAGGCAGGTGGAAAAAGGTTTAAATTAGTAACGGACATAATTAATGGCAGTTATAATAATGGCATACCTGGTCAAAATGTTTTATTCTTTAAAAAAAAAGGTTTTCTTGGTTCACATTGGAAGATTATTCTATTTTTATTTGAGAGTTTGTAAGTCACATCCTTTTTGGCACATAAAAAATTATTCTAAAAGAAAATTAGGACAGATTTCAAGTCATCATTTGGGTGAGGGAATGCTCAAAGTAGTGGTCCTGGAGCAGTTTGGCATGGGCTGTTGTGCCAAGAATACTGGCAATAGTTTTCCTCATTTTAGAAGTCATGACTTTCAACCTCAATAATGCACCCTAAGTTTTTTTTTTTGAGAATTCGGTATCTAGACTGAAGCTTCTCATGCCATGGGTTGGAGTTTGATGGCAAAATGTAGGACTTTGGAAGGAGGAGAATTCCCTTTTTTGGGTGTTTGCGTCCTAGCTGCTGTAAAATCTGAGTCTCGGAAGGAGGGCAGGGCTGACCACAGATATTTGTTGTTGTGTTTTTGACTTGGTTTCCCTATAGAGAAGATTTGATTAATTCTGTAGCTAAATAAAAAATTACAGGAAACCTTCAGAACTTGGCACTCTGCAGCTTTTTCCATCTGAATCACTAGCTCGTGAAAATTTTAATGAGCAACCTACCTGAAAATGTAAACCAAATTAAAAGCACACAGGGAGTATATTGTGCTTCAGACCTCCCTCCATTCAGCTGTGCAGTATTTGCTAATTTTGATAATGTTTGGCATCATAAAATAATAATGAAATGTAGTTTTGTCTATAGCTTTCTGTTACAGCCACCCTGTAAAGGAATTACTGAAACTACAGCTAAGTAGTAGCATGAGAAAAAATACTGTAAGAATATTCACAGATCTTGGCATTTGCCTCCTCCACTTGGCTTCCTCAGCAATGTGCCAGCAGGACTGCTTCCGTCCCCTCTTTATTTCCATAAAATTTTATGACATTTCATCTTTATTTTATGATCTCTCAGGAGAAGCCATCCATGCAGGGTCCACAAATCTCTGGTCCATAGGGGCACATTTCGAGGCATGGCCATGGTGCTCCAGATCTGCAGCCCCTTCCTGGTCCTGGGACCTCTCAAACCTCCCTGCAGAGTCCTTGGCCAATCCAACCATGGCCATCCAGAGCCCTGCCATGGGCAGTGGCTCCTGACCCAAACCGTCCCGTTTCACATTCCCTCTTCACAGCAAGACATTGGCCGCTTTGCTTCCACCGAAGCCATCTGGTCCAGGTTGAGGAAGACGACTCCATGTCCATTGGCATGAAGATCAACCATGCAATAAATAAAACACAACTTCAAGTTCTTCAGTCTTGTAGGATTCTTCAGTCCTACAAACCATGAAGTGTTACTTAATGAGACCAACATATGCACGCTGTCATAGGCAGGCGAGTTGAACTTAGTTAAAATAATCAGAAAACAAGAAAACCTAGCAGCCTTCTTCCCCAGTGCTGGTGGCTCTCATTGCTGTTCCTACGGCCGTCTTCTCCCTTTTTCCCATCTCATGTATTTCTCCTTGGGGATTGGCATTTCCCAGAGTGTATCTGCAGTTCCTCTCCTACCTTTCCTCTGTTCCACTCCAGGTCTCGTCTCTTCCTCTGCGGCTCATTTACAATTTCCAAGCTCTTTTTCTTCCTGTCTGTTTTACTTTCTCATTAAACTTGTCTTGGCTCTCTGCTGCCTGACCCGGCATGTTCGGTTGGCAGGGTACATCTCACTGTGCTGCTTTTCGTCTGCTCGAAGTACAAAAATATTGATATTTACAGAGCTTGTTGTAAAAATCAATATTGCACTAGGCAGAGCAGAGCAGCTGCTGGGTTGTAAAGCCTCAAAAACGGATGAGGTTTTAAGAAACCGGGAAAAGAGCAAGCAAACCGATTTCTGGGAGAGTTTGGGCTGAAGGCACCATGGTACCATGATGCAGTTCCTTGTCTTGCTCGCAAAGACACGCGTTTATTTTGGGGAAAAAATTCCCAAATCTCCAAGCATCATTTTTGGCGCTGGTGTGCGCCAGCTTCAGTTCCAGCTTCCTCAGTGTATATTCTCTTGAAATTGTGGATATTAACTGCTTGGTAATTTGCACAGGAGAAAATACTAGTAAACTAATGAGCTGGAAGGTAAAGCTGGTAGTAGCTACTTCAGAGAACACAAAGGTTCACTTTGGCTATTTTGAAAGCACGAGTAATGGCTCTTCAGAGCACATCTGTGCCTTGGACTGCCAATAATCAAAGGGTTATTAGTGCTATCAACAGGATAATACAACCAGCTTGCAAACCACTGGTCAAACTGGGTTTTATTGCCAAACGGCACTAGACGAGGCCTGGGAGCTGCTGGTGGTTCCTGGGCAGCCCCAAGCCCTTTCTCCATCAAGTTCAGGTGAAGAAACAGGATTGATTCACCAGAAATACAGCAGATAAAGCAAGTAAAAAGCTTTTTGGCCAGGTTATTCCCCAGCTCAGACAGAAGTTTGGGCATTCACTTGGCCCCGTGCACCTAGACAGTTCCTGGACCAAACTACGTGTACCTTAATGAATGTAAAATTGAGACTGAGGTGTTTGCACATAATTTTGAAATATTAAATAGCTTAAAAATTAATCTTGGCAGGGACTTTTTGCCTCGAAGCAGCATTTCTTCTGCAATTTTCCAACTCCAATTTCTAAAAACATTATTTTCCGTGCCGGAGGAGTAAAGCCAGCAGTAAACAAAGCCCTGAACTGATAGTAATGCCAATTCCTCATGAATTTCACAGCCCCGTGACCCTCTTAGCTCTTAAAAGCCTTTGGAAGCTCCTTCATCCTGGTTGTATTTGGCACATTGCAGTCAGTTGTATCTCATGAATTTCTATTTACCGAAGCACTTGCTGGCTGCCCGCAAATGTAATTAAACGAACTTCCAGTCCCTTGGAATTTGGAAACTTTATCCTTCATTTCTGTGCCTTGAAAAACGTTTGGATGTTTTCAATAGAACATTAGTTTTGCTCTTTAAGCTTAAGTTTGGTCAAAATGCTAAAGAAATTTTATTTCTTCCACTGTTGAATTGTTAATAATTAACCAATATATACCCTTGAATTTAGAAGCAGAGTAACAGCCTGATCTCTGAGCAAATCCGTAGTAATTACTAGTAAATCAGTATATATATAAAATTCAACCTTCATAATTTGCTAAATAAGTCCATATTTCTCCTCTTGAAGCTGCCTTAGGGAAGCTTTAACTAAGACATCATTTTTTTCTTAATTTTTCTGAAATATCCATATTCAGGGATAAGTACTTCTTGCTCATTCGAGACTCTTTATGAAAATGAGATGAAAGTGCTCAAGCCATGGTTTCCCATCTCCGTTATGGAAATATGATTTATATAGAACCATTCCCTTGGGAGCCAAGTCTTTCAAGTAATAGGAACTTTTTTAGCATTTTACCTTTCTGGACATGCTGTCATGTTGCGGCTGGATCCTGTTAACCCAGGAGCACCTCTGAGATATCTCCCTCATTCCCTTGACCCATCTGTAAAAAATTGTTCGCAGCTGTAAAATATTTGCAGCAGATTCTAAACACTTCGAAAAAAAATCTTAAATCTTCAGCA
>NW_010206860.1:14116-32671 GCF_000695765.1 Mesitornis unicolor
GTGGTGCCCTGTTCTCTATGAAGCCTCCACAATGGGGATTTTTAAATCCTGAAGCAATGTGAACATCTGAAGTCTGATTAATTCATCTCTATCTGAGGGATTCGCTTCATAGCTGGCATATTACTGTCAAGGAGCTCTGTGTTGAGTACTTAAAAATAAGATTTGTGACATCCTTAGCTAGACTTCCAAAATTAAGTGGTGACAGTGGAGCCTGGCGGTGCTTTGGGGACTTCATCTCCATTGCTATGCGCAGCACGGTACAGGCATGAGCGAGGTGTGCCTCTGTGTAGGACACAGATCTTCCTTTCTTTGAGCGCATGGAGAACCAACACAAAGCTCGTCTTTTCGAGGTCGGGATTGAGATGAGGGATCTTGGCAGAGGAGTCAAGTGGCATTGCTGGAGCACATAATTTGGATAATGATGTTGGATTCTAAATGTCCTTAATGAAATAACAATTAAAATGTAGATAATAATTAAGTGCTATGAAAATACGTTTGGAAATGGCTTGTCTGACTTGTTCGTATTTTCTCCCATTTGGATCTAATCTATATTATCTGTTATATTATCTGGTCTGTATTATCTATAAATGACCACACTGTATTTGATGTAGCTGGCTTCCTCCTGACAACTGAAATGTGTTATTTCAATGATTTTTCCATTCATTGGTCACTCAATATTGTTGATGAAGGATTACTTGGATTTTTATAATCGTAAATACCTGCTAGGAATTAATATAGCTTCAAAATAATTGTGGAGTTACAGGTGCTGTTGCAGCATGAGGTCCAGGTTGTGCATGAGACGTAATGCGGGCATCTACAGCAAAAGGAACTTGGGAGGTTTTGGGTTGTTTCCTGTGTTTTCCCTTTTCCTCTCTTTGAATCTTTGAGTCTTGAGAGAGAAGAGGGATGATGGAGACTTAGAGCTGCCAAGTCCTTGGGCTGGCAGAGTTGGGGGACCTCAATAGGACTCGCTTGCAAAACTAGTTTAAATAGTAAATTGACATTTTTCTCCTGGAAATGGAGAACCCATTACTCCCTTTGGCTTGAAAGGGCTTTTAATTTGTGAGAAAGCAGGTAAATACTACAGTTTTAGGGTGACAGGGAAAAATAAAGTTTTATGATAGTTCAGGTGAAGAAGTTTGACATTTATGCGGTTTTAGAAAGAGAAAAGTTTTTGATGTGCTGGTGCTGTTTTGGAATTTGTTGAAATGCATTTTTAATTATTTGTCAAGGGCACCTCGAGTCTTGGAAATGTATTATTTTAAGTTTTATATGTTGAAACCTAAATAAATAAATGTGGTTGAGAGCTGAAATGGCTGTCTGCACAGTGTGCAGCAGCAGTTAAAATGCTCTGGTGCATTAAAAGTGTGGAATATATTACGGCAGTGTATTGAACAATGGTACAGCTCATCTGCAGCCACGTGTGCAATTTGATTTGCCTACCCTGAGATATAATTAGGATTGACAAGGTTATCCCGAGAAGGAAAATAAATATTACAGGAATTTTTGATATGTTGACACATGACTAAACAACTGTATGAAATTAAATTTATGGACAACAAATATGAGCACAGTTAAGATAAGACCACTTCAGAACATGTAGGGAATATTGGTGAAGAGATACTGGGACTGCAAGGCCTCCAGCTGGTTTTTGGGCTGGTTTGGCGGGTTTTTGTGGCTCTGGTTTATTGGATCCCGCAGCAGAGGTGGGTCAAACACCAGCAGTGGGAATCAGGGAATCACTGAAGTTGGAGAAGCCCTCTAAGATCATCAGGTCCAACCCTCAACCCAACCCCACGATGGCCACCAAACCATGAGTAACTCAACTGGTGTCAACTGGGATGGGAGAGCAGGGGACCAGTGCCTCCAATGGGTTGCAGAAGGACTGGAGTTTTTAATTTGTTGTGCTCAATAGGGAAGAGCACTTTTCAGTCAAAAATACTGCTATTATAAATAACACTATTACAAATAGTTGAGGCGTTTGCAGCTTCCTCCCTGCCCAGCTCTGCCACATCAGATGTGGAGATGTCGCTCCCCTTAAAACCACGGCTTTTCCTTTCCCCCTCTGCTCCTGCTGCTCTCCCCACCTCATCTGCTTTTCTTTAACACATCCAGCATCGCAACCTGGAGCTTTCATTCATCTTTTCCCCTGGGGCCAACCACCTACATCCTGTTTTAAGATCTATTTTCAGCTCGCTCTAGCAATTAACATGCGATATTGCAGTGAGGCTGGGCAGCCAAATTATCAGGTCATTTCACCCAAATGTCCATTATGGATAAATGTGCAATCAGGCATCTGTGGCGGGGCGCGAATTCAGCCCTTCATTATCCTGCGATACAGGGATGCCATAAACACGCTTCTGTGTGCACAAACAGCATCGTTATTAAAAATACTGGAAATAATTAAGTCAGATTCTTCACTGTGTGTAAACACAGGGCTTTCATCAACATTAATGTGAGCTGAGTGAGTGTAACAGTTAAAAGACAGGTCATTACTTCTTAAAATGATCTGCAAATATGTAATTTATGTGCCATTATGTACGTAAATTCTCTGTTTTCTAACAAAACCTACCAAGGCCAAACATGCTCACTGCTTACAACTACAAGAAGCCACTTCTCCACTCTTTTTCGCAAGTGATGCCAACCCTTTAAATTGATAATGTAAATTTTTGTCATCTCCCCTCCTCCCACATGCATGTCCAGTCCAAACAACCAGTGCAGCTGCTACCAAAGTTTGATCATTCTATCAAAATAATCAATAAAATAATAATAGTAATAATAAGTAATAATAATTGTAACAACATCTACAAACAAATAATAATAATGATGATGATGACAATAATAAAATAAAATTTTATTAATAATAAAATAAAATAATAAAATATTATTATTTTATTCCCTTTCATGTTTTAGTGGTCTCTTCTTCTTATTCATGAATTTTCCTTCAACTCCTTGCTGCTGTTGAGGGATGGACCAGGGGCTTTGGGGAAATGGGGCTGACTCTCAATTTTGCCTAGAGAAACCGAGCAAGCTCTGAAGTTTGCAGGATAGCAGTTGCTTTTGATTAATCAGGTTTTATGTAATATTCATTATTTAATAAATGAAAAACCCCAGCCTTATTGCAGCCACCTCTACATCATCATAGTGAAATCAATAATGAAATCTCTGATAAACACTAATTGCCTAGAAGAGCACCGACCTGAAAACATTTATAGCTACATGAACACAGGTTTTGTATATGGTATTAACAAGTGGGTTTGGTCCATTTTCTTGATGTTTTCTTAGCCTTTTAGGCAAAAAAGAGTACAGTATTCAGGATATGACTGCCCATCGCTTCAGTCCCGTATGAGCTTGGTGATAACTGTGACAGCTTTTAAGTCTCTGGCTTGGGGAGCATTGGTGGTGTTGCTGCAGGAGCTCAGATCACAGCAAACTTGTGCTGTTTTTTTGTAAAAAGGGTGATTTTCCCAGGGGCTGTGCAGTGCCGTGCCCAGCACAGCCACCATCCCGGTTTACAGCTCCATGGCACTGGGACAGTGACGCAGACCTCTCCCCACTTGCTTTTCTGTTCACACGCTGTTAATAAGCCGATAGGTGTCAGTGAATGGTCTCTCCTGTGTTAGAAATCAGACTGAATTATTGATGTCTGCCTGCCTGCCTCAAAAAAGAAACTGCATTTTTGAATTCGGTGATGAAGACATCATTTTAAGATCCAGAAAAGAGGTTAATGCTCATGTGTGTTCTTTATGGGATGGTTTTTATTCTGGAGTTGCAGATCTCGCTCATGAGAGACAAGCTGATTAATCTCACGTGTCTGTGGCTCTCAACGATTAATAACCTCATTCTGATTCTTGCTATTTATGGTGCAGCCCAACTGTTTGGGGTTTGTTAATGCTGAAAAGATGTAAAGCTGATGTTTTGCAGCCATCCCAGCTCAGCTCCTGGACTGATCGTGTTCCTCCTGCGCTTGGAGTAGTTGCTTAAAGCCATTTACTGATTTCCCATGCACTCAGCCACAGCACTAATAGCACTGCGAGTGCATAGGTAGATGTGCACTGCCTTGGGGACCAGTTTTTCTATGCTTTTTTAATGCTGTGGCTAGAGCAAGGTCTTTGACCCTAGTTCTTATGTGAAAATGTTTGCTTATAATATATTGCCTATGATACATTGCTTACAATCTATTGCTTATAATACATTCCTTATTTTATATATATATATAAAAGCATATATATTCCTTATAATCTATTTGTTATTTTATATATATGTGTGTATATATATATATCTTATAATAGGGTGAAGTCTTTGTTCCTATGTCGCTGTTTTTAATGGAGTCACTGTTTGCAGGTGTCCTGGTGAGCTTCCACCAGCACTTTCAATTATTTCTGCCCAAAACATGGTCAGGTTTGGGTTTGTTTGGTTGGTTGAGTTCCTCTCTTTCCCAGCACTCTGCATTCAGGTTACCTCTGGGAGTCAAGCAGAATTCTTTCCAGTTACATTTAATTAAAAAGTGGCTGGTTTTGTGCTGGGCAAGGCTGTAACCCCTGGCATTCAGCAGGCACTGGTTGTGCTCTGGGTGTAAGAGAGCTGTGTTTGCTGACCAACTCTTGCCTGAATTAGGGAACTGGAGAAGGAAACACATTTTTTCCCTCAGTTTAAATAAACACTGATAAATAGATGTGTTTGTATGTGTGGGATGAATTATCAAGCAAGATAGTGTTGCTGCACAGTTCTTTTTGGAGCTGTATTCCCTTTTCCAGAGCCAGGGTGGGATCAACGGGGCTGGTTCAGCTAATCCATCCCATCAGTGACTTCTTGGGGTGCTCAGCAGCTGCCTTTCCACTATCCACAATATGCGACCCTTTAGTGTTTGTGCTTCAGACATAATTGATTTTAGCCTTAAACACCTTTCTCAATAGGCTTGTGAATCGTATGTGTTTCTATATAATGATTACACAGCAGTGGATATACTCCCTGAAGGGAAGGGGTCAGTCATTTCATGACCCCGCTCATTAGGCGGGGTCAGTCTTTTCTCCTCAGTAACCAGTGATGGGAGAGGAAATGGCCTCAGGTTGTGCCAGGGGATGGTGAGATTGGATCTGAGCGAATATTTCTTCCCCAAAGGGTTATCAGAGACTGGAAGGGGCTGCCCAGGGCAGTGGTGGAATCCCCATTCCTGGAGGGCTTCACAAACCATGTGGATATGGCACTTGAGGACATGGTCTAGTGGCCATGGTGGGGTTGGTTTGATGTTGGACTTGATGATCTTAGAGGGCTTTTCCAGCCTTCTTGAGTTAATGGTTCTATGAAATGCCTGATTGTATCAAACTTCGCCTTAAAACAATCGTGCAAGATAAAGACATTTCTGAAGAGATTCAAGTGGCACAAATGTGTTTCCTATTAATAATAGAAATAATTTCACATAGGTAGTCAGTGAATGTTTGTTTGGACAGGTTGTTCATCCTTCCTCCAAAGTTGGTGGAATTTGAGGAAGTTTCCATTTTATTCTTTTAATGCTATAAACAAAAATGCACAACAATCAGGAGCAGACCAAATCGTGGCTACGTGCTCGCTCAGTGGATGTGCTCTAGGACATCTGTGCAATAAAGTGAAGATAGTGGGGGATTTTAAAAACAGGATCCGTAGCTGTGGTTATCCCGCAGTAACAGCGCTGGGCAGCCATAGGCCACGTTTCAGACCAGATGACGGAGGCGAGCGCACAAGCATCTGCTGTGGGAAGATAAAAGAGCATCAGCTGAGGGAGATGGGGGTTTGCTAAGAAAAACTCCATTTTCACAAGGAGGGAGTCAAGTGGGAATACATCATGGGAAATGAGAGTGGGCTTCTGAGGTGCTCAAAAGAACGTTCATCCTATTAGCAGGGACAGGAAATAACAAGTCTAGGCACAACACTGGAAGATGTATAATTTACTTAAGGCGTCCTCTTGGATTTGTAATAGCCCATTCATGTCTTAAGCTTGGTCTGGTTTAAAAGACACCCTGAGGCCCTTTCTTGTTGTCTTTATTTGGGATATTGGAGATCTTCCTGTTGCTGTTGGCCTGGCTTGGTCAGGTACTGCATCCTGGATGTGCGTATGGAAACGCATCCATCACAGTCCAAAGGTCCAGAAAAGGCTGGTGTTACAATTAAAGCAGTAATTGGGGAGATATTTAAAGCACACAGAGTTGTCCTTACATTTTGCAGCACTAAGTTAGACAAGGAGAACATAATTTCAGATTATATGTGATTTTCTTCTATAAAAACTAGAAAACTGTGCACCACATGAACCAAGAACTCAGCCAGGTTTGTTATCTTCTAGTTATTTCAAAGCATTTTTGTTGTAATTTGCCATTCTCAAGGCAAATGCTTTACCAGAATCTTGTCCATCTTGTACAGTGAGACTTATTTAAATCTTAAATGTGAGTAATATGGAAGGGGTTGATCCTGGATACTTCCTTCAGATGATGGAAATTCACAATATATAGAATGAGATAGGAATTCATTAAATTCTCTGGAATGCCACTGTGGTGAAGTTTGTCCTTTTTCTGCCTTTTCCTCACTTTTCCATGGGTACGGAGAGACCACCGAGAGGGATCTGTGAGATGCAGGACGCCTTAGAGTGGGAATTTAAAATTATTCCCTCAGATGCCATTGTAAAATACTCAAGCCACCAATGCATTGTGTGGGATGGGGAGGTTTCCACCCCGGCAGTGTTGGGCACAGCTGAACTGCACCAGAGACATCCACATGCCAAGGTTGTGTTTTACGTCAGCCAGCACTTGTCCGTCTATGGCCTTTCCTTGCTCTTCTAAATAAAGAAGTACATCTTTTTTCTCCTGAAAGATTTTCTATCACACCATCATTTGGTTGGAAAAGACCTTTAACATCACTGAGTCCAACCATAACCCATCCACCACTAAACCATGTCTCTATCTAGTGAAGCACAATTAAATTTGCCTTGTTTTTTATTTATTACTAATGTTCCAGACAGTAGTATATCAGCAAAACAAATGTTCCAGGAGGTAAGCCCAGATGAGATCATGTATCAGCCCTGGTAGAAGTCATCTGAATCTAGTTATTGAGTTATTAGTTTAGGTAGAGAGTGCTATTTCATGAAAGCCTTTGAGATTTTTGAATTTCATTCTCACTCTGCAGCGGGAGGAAGATAACTTCTCAGATATTTTCATAAAAATGGAATTATTGCAGCAGCCTTGCTTGCCCTAAACGTAAATGTACTGACCCGAAACGCGGCTCAGCCCCGTAACCCCTGCTCTGCCTGGCAAGGGCATGGGTCCCATCTATGGAGCGGTCAGCTTTGAGCAGGACCTGCACCAAAAGGGCCAAGGTACATTGCAGAATGCCAGGATATTTTCATTAGTTTTTGTGTTTGTTTTTTGTTTGTTTGGTTTTGTTTTGTTTTGTTTTTTAAATATATGTAAGTTTTAACATGTTTGCTTCATTTACCAAAGCAAGGGAGCACTCAGATTCTTCCAGACACAGCAATACTGACCCATTGCAGCCATTGCTGACCTAAGCAGGGTATGGATACAAAACCAAGCAAAATATTTGGAATTTTCCAAAGGAATATTTGTGGGAATGCTCATGCTATGCTTCCCCATCGGCAACAGGAGCCCGGGCCCTGTTGGCTTCTACCATAACCAGTGAAAAAGCTCATTTACACCAGCAAGTGTGGGTTTGATCTTCCTCCACCCATGCCCTCATCCTTGGTGTTCACTGGTTTGTGCTGGGTGGCTGATTTATGCCATAGAGCAGCATTGCTGCTTTTATTATGTTGTGTGCATGGGATGCTTTTCGATGAGAAACGGTGCAAAAGTCTGTTTTTCTGCCAAGAATCCTCCAGCAGTGCCTCTTTGGCAAGTGGTGCATCCCAGGGCTGCGGATGTTTGAGTCGGACCCTTATTGCTTTGTTTTGCGTTGTTTTGTTTTCCCCACGCTTTAAGATGTTCAGATGTTAAAATAAGGGGCTGGGTGAGGGTGATAACTCAGTCATCTCAGGCGTGCAGGTACCTCTGTGGCTGGTTATTTATTTATAAAGTCACCATCTCGGCTATAAAAAGACGTGTAATACCCCGGTAATAACTGCATTCATCGCCACATCTTCTGTAATCACGGCAGTTCCTGAGCTGCTATTTGGCGCTCATTAGCTGAAACTCCCATTCACCTATAATTTATGAGAAGCATACAATTATGTGTTATCACTACTTCAAGTGATTACTACACTGTATGTTTTTAAGATAATGGCGTGAAACACTCCATGATGAATTACACCTCTCTCGGTAGCTTTGCTGCTGTCATTAACTCCATTATTTTACTTAAACCAAGCCTGCGTCGCAGGGTTGGTGTTACCCACTCCGAGAAGAGTCCCGGGTCAATACTGATCCAATAAGGGACACGACACAATTATCTCCTGCCTTGTGTGTCCTGGCTGCTTGCGGGGTAGGTGTTATTATAAGGAAATCCTGAAATCCAGCTTGCTCTCGCTTGGCAAGGATGTTTTTTCATTAAGCCTTGTTAGTGAAAAAAAGGCAGTTCAGGAAGAACTCATGAAACATAAATCCCAAATATTAAGAAATGTGCTTGGATGAAGGAGAGGTGAAGCCATCGCAGCTCCACAGTGGAGCAGGAGCACCCGCGCCTTTGCCTGTGGGCATTTGTTTCCCGCTGTGAGTGAGGGGTTTTATAGCAAGCAGATACAAGTTTTACAGCGAGCAGGTAGGACCTCACGTGTCACATTGATTCTGCAGGCAGACACCCCAAAATGCCCTAGTGTTAGGAGACAAACTGGTATTCAGCAGCTTCACTGCCTGGTAATGGTGGCCAAACTTTGACAAAAAATGTCTTTACTGTGAGGGTTATCAGCACTGGAAGGGGCTGCCCAGGGCCGTGGTGGAATCCCTGTCCCTGGGGGGTTTAAGCTGGTCTCCCTGTCTCAAATAATGTGGTGTGAGCCCTGCATCGCTGTGATGCTATGTTCATCCCCAGATTTTGACATTTATGTGGACGCTACATGTGACAGCCATCCGGTCAGAAGTTATTGCGTCAGTGAAGAAACCTTTCTTTTGTTTTAACATTAACAATAAAGGCTAACATACTGTTCTGAAACTGAAATAATTGCAATTAATTAGTATTGTTGCTGGTTTAGTTCAGTTTTGTATTTCTGGATGCTAAAATCCTTCGAAAACATGCTGTGATACTGAAGATTTGGGAAGCAGCACGGTGTGTTGACGGACCCGATGTTTCCTCGTTCTCCAGACCTTTGCCTTGCCATGGTCTCAGAGCTTACGTTGCTTTTTATTCCTTTCATTTGTGTTTCAGTGTTGTGCAGCGAAGAAACGGGTGAGAAAAAGTGCTATCTGGGTTGACTTTTGCCATCAGAAGAAAGAGCTGAATTATCCATTCCTATAAAATAAACACACCCCAATTTTCAGAGAGCCCCCTCCCTTAAGAAAAGTGCAAAACAATAAAGACAAAACCATGCAGTAAATTGTTTCCTTGCTTTTCTGCATCGGCAATTTCTTCTTCATAATTTCAGAAGTCAGTGTCTCTATATCATAAATCTTTAGGAATTAATAAATATCAAATGCAGTAGGCAGCACTTTTTCAATATTTCAAATAATATCATTAAGCTGGGAGTTACTCTGTGAAAATGAAACCAAGACTACCAGAACCAATAATATTGTGTGATATTGTTTCTGAACCTTCAAAGAGAAAATATAATGTTCTTCCATGAAATAATTAGTTACTAATTCCTAATGCAGAGCTTTACACTGTACTGTTTTGTTCATTTTAATGTGAAAATATATCTGTGAAAAGCGCTGGGAATATTTTTGTACAAATGAAAACAAATTAATTAATTGCAGTTGTGATACTCATTGTTTCTCCATCCCTGCCATGGGAAAATGCCATTTTTGGTTGCAGGAGGGAGATGTCCCTAATGGCCATGGCTGGGGGTGGTGGAGAATGTTGGAGGCCAGGAGACCCCTGCGAAAGAGGCCTTTGCCTGGCTCGGGGGAGTTGGCAGCTGCTGAGGTTGAAACCCATGCAGAGAAAAATTCAAATTACACCAGCGGGAGAGAAAAATGCATTTAAAATCTTGTAGAAGTGGAAAAGTGAACGCTTTTGCTATTAATTACTGCTATTCTACTGATCCTTCATTTAAAACATTTCAGATTTAGGGATTGATCCCTGTTTTATCTGCAGACAGAATTCCCAGATTATCTTAGAGCACCCCAAGGCAGAGGAGTTTATAACCCCAAGGAGTTGAGATGTGTAATAGAGATAAATGGAGATATATCCTGGTTTCTCTCCCAGTCTGTTGGCCCGTTTTTTCTCTCTTCTTGTGTTTCGTTTCATCCCCAGGCTGGGGGCTACCCAGCAGCTTGGCCATACCCAATGACAGAGCAGAAAATGAGGAGTTCTCATGGTTAAACCACTGTACCTTTGTTAATAAACTCTACCTTGATTCTCTGGAGCACTGGAAGGGGCATGGGAGCAGAGCAGGGAGGTTATGCTAATTACTGGTGAAAATGCAGGTAGCGCATATCCCCATTTGTTTCAGGCGATTTGCTAGATAAAAAGCTCACACTGCTATCTGCGTCTTTTGTAAAAGTCCATGGTTCAGCAAATATTTAAAGAAGTATCTTGGTTTCTCCCTAAGTTTGCAGCTCCCTGGCCTGAGCTGCTGGTTTGGAAAGCAATACAATGGGCTGCTGAGAATCGCAGGAAATGGGGTGGGAGGTTTGGAAAAATGTGTTTATTTAATGACAAATGAGTGTATTGATATGGTGATAAATTAGTTATTTGACTGCAAATGCTGGGTAAAATGTCTCAAGCATGTCCAGCCCATTCAGCTTGGAAGGAGGAGAGATGCTAGAGAGTCCCCCTCCCTGGAGGGGTTCAAAACACACATGGATGTGGCATTTTGGGGTGTGGTTTGGTGGCCATGGTAGGGTTCGGTTGATGGTTTGACTGGATCATCTTAGAGGGCTTTTCAAACTTTAATAATTCTGTGATATTAGGAGAAATTTCTTTACTAAAAGAGGTGGATTTTTGCTGTAGAGAGACTGGGCTCCTATGGCATCTCCTGCTGATGTGACTCTGGAGACTCTCCATTCCCTGTAGGGGAGACCCACAGCATCTTCTGAATCTGAAGGGAAAACTTGCTCTAAAAAAGGATTTGGTACAAATTCTGGTACAAATGATTTTGGTGTTAACACCTCGTGTGCAGTCAGAGCTGCTTCCACTGCCGACCTGAGACATTGGGACCTGGTGATGGTGGAGCAGGAGAACTGGTCCAGGGTGGGAGAGAGCAGAAGGGATTTGGTGCGTGGTCACGTAATGAAACCTCGGCGCATCGCGGCTGAGCGCTGTTCCCGTTCTCTGAGCAGAAAGCATCTTTAAGGGTAGACTTCGACATTCAGTGGAGATGCCAGGCAAGACGAAGCTGGTTACTTACTTCAGGTCTGTTTTGGCTGCTGTGATGTAGAGTTTCAGGGTTCTGATTTTAAACCCTGTTTTATAATGAGCCCTTGTCTCCTCTGCTTTGCATAACCCCTGTTTGCCATCAGAGAAACCATCCATGCAGGTTTCTCTCCCATCCAGGACACGACAGGCTCCTTCTGCAGGGTAATTCAATGTCTGCATGGTTCATACATAAATAATGGTGTTTTGAGGGGTTATCCTGAGCTTTGGGCACAGAGGCAACCAGATCTTGGGGTACATTACCCCCGTCACTGGCCATCGATGGATGCCTCAGCTTCAAAATGGTCTGAGACTGCCCTGTAAATCAATAAAACACAGCAGTTGCACGGGTTTTTTTATGCAGAATCCCATGCTTTGAGCTATGGTGGAGGCGAGAAAAGTGATTTTGTGGACAAAAAGGATCAGCTATAATTGCACCTGAGTTGTTATTCAGAGAAGTTTCCTTCGTGTAACAAACTGTTAGGATGTTACTGGTAAGGATCCATGGAGACCCCAGAGAAGGCATTGAGCAGATCTCCAGCAGAAGGACTCTGCAGGAGTTTTTGGCAGGTTTCTGGTGTGGTTTGCATGTTCTGGAGCTCAAATCTATCATTTTACTTTCAGAGCTTTTTGGTGTTTTTCTAGACTGAACCCTGCCCTGGTGTTTCCCCTCCCTTGCTGTGTAGCTCAAAGCCAATCTCTTCTAAAGTAGAAACATTTCAGCAACGCTGGTTTATTTTGCAACGGATCTTCTGTGTTGTGAAGCAAGGGGCTATAACTCAATGCCAAAACCAATTTCACTGGGAAATAAAAAGATGCAGCAGTGAGCAGTAACGGCTCTGTTAAGCACAACACATCTGCTGGGGTGAACGCGTGGTGGGAAGGGGACGTTCTCATCCCTCATGGGCATCACTCCAGCACCCAAAGCACCGCTTATATAAAACCCTAAACATTTTCAAGTCAAATTCTTCTCGGTTTTGGGGGAAGAGAAGGAATTCCAGGAGTTTCTGTAAACTAGATGGAACTTTCAACCTGAGCTGCGAGAGGATTACTGGTTTTGGAGACATGGCCGCCTCCACAGAGATGAGTCATGTTCTGACCCGGAGGATGTGCCCCACCATTTGGGGAGGTGTTTTGGGGAGGAAGCGTTTGTCACTTGGGGCTGTCAGGGATGTGTTTGGGAGGACTCTGCAGCTGAGCACTGCAGCAGCCCCAGGGTTTAGCCCCAGCCAGGTTTCCTGTGGTCTCCTCCCATGGTCTCACCTGGGGGGGGAGCAGTGCACAAATGGGTGAGGTGGAAGCATGAATGGGGGCCCAGTGGGTGCATCTAAAGGGTTGCATGAGTTGAATTTACCCACAGGTTTATAAGACAGCTTTTAAATGGCCCAGATTGCCCAGAGAAGCTGTGGGTGCCCCCTGCCTGGCAGTGCCCCAGGCTAGGTTGGACAGGTCTTGGAGCAGTCTGGGCTGGTGGAGGTGTCCCTGCCCATGGGGGTTAGACTGGGACATTTGGGGTCCCTTCCCACCCAAACCACTCTGATTTCGTGATTCCCACTTGCTTACCCTGTTAACTTTGCGATCCAGGTCAAGTCATTGCCCAAGAAGTGAGGATAATGGTAATTTTGGTCCTACTTGAATGGAGACGTTTTTTTAATTTTAAGGCTGTACGGAGGTGAAGGTGTGCACCCGCCACCCATGGGATATTTGGAACATGGGGAGGTTTTGGTGCCGTACCATGCACTTCGCTTCAGGGACAGTGTGGTGTGAGCTCCAGCCCTGGCCACGCTACCAGGGCTCCTCTAAAATAAACTGTGCAGTTTTAATTAAGCAACTGAGAAGAACTGTTTTGTACAGTGATTAATAGGTCTGTGTTTTAATTATGGGGAAATAATAGACTAGAGAGCTAGGAAAGTGGGAGGTCTCAGGAGGAGAGGATTAAAAACTTCAAGGAAGCTGGGTGAGACTGTATTTTTCTGTACTTGCAAATTACAGACAATCATCCCCATTAATAATGATCAGACAAATAATAAAATACCTTCAGCCGTATATGACAGTTAACATTAAAATCTATTTTTTATGGTTGTTGAGTAGAGAATTTCTGATTACAATCATCAGTTAAAAAGTAAATTGTTCTTTTTTTCCAATCCTCCAAGTTTAAAAATAGAAGAATTATCTTCTGAGTTCAGCTGTAGTTTAATCAATACTTTTCCAAGCAATGTAAAGGTAAAAAAAAGCAAAAGTCACTTTTGTTTAATGTTGCTCTGCTTGCTTTAATTGTGCTGCAGTGTTACTGTTAGCTTCTAAAAATAATTTTATTAGATTTTTAAAATTGCATTGCTGAAAATGCTGCCGTGATGCGCAGGAAGTTTAAAAATAAACAAGATTTATGGAAAGAAAAGAAAGGGAGAAGAGAGGGAAGGCCCCCAGTATTTGCAGTTTCTATTGGTTGTAATTTTTTCAATAAATAATTTCCCATACACTACTGTAAGAGATGTTTTATTGTTGGACTTTATTGAACATTGGCATGCTTTGGCTTGAGTTGTCTGCCCATGACCAACCTCTGGCAGGAGCAACCATGCACCTTCAATAACATGATCCCACGGGGGTTAATGTGTGCTGATCTGGGACAGTGCATTGGCCTGGCATCGTTATTCATCCTATTTATGGCCCTTAAAACAGGGAGAGGTTGGGGAAGAGCTGGGCTCTTGGCTGGAGGCTCAGGCCATCCATCACAACTCTGCTTGGGTTCGCTGAAAACTTGAGTTTTAGTTCCTTGAAATGTTTGGAAGAATTTAATGGGCAAATCGCTCCAGAGTGGAAACCCAAAGTTGAAGTTTTTTAGTAAAATGTAGCTTGGCAGTGCCTGTTTTAGGATTTGCAAAGTATTTTGCTCAACTCATCTGAAGGAAATAGAGGTTTTCAGAGAGGACTTTAGTCAGCATCATCCTGTGTAGGAGCTGGACCATCGCAGGGTTCAGTCAAAACAGCCAATGTGTTCCCAGATTTGTTCATGCTCATGAAAAAAAATAACACAGAATTATCACTTACTATCTGCAGCCTAAAAAATAACGTTAAAATACCAATCTTAGTTAAAATGAAGAGGTGCATCGAGAGATCAAGTGTGCGACAAATGCAATCGCAGGAAGAATTGCAGAGGTTGTGTAGGGGGCCAGTTGTGGTGGTACAGTCATGGGCATGCTTGGGCTCATTATCTTTGTGGATCTCCATCTTTATTCTTTGCAAGTGTTCCTCCACACACAAGTGGAGTGTTTTATGTCCCACAAAACATATTTGGAAAGGCTGCTCTTTAATAGAAAATTATAAAGCTATGGGGGGAAAAAACCCTTATTTGTCCTAATACCTGTCCCTCTGCAATACCAGCAGTGCAGAGGCGTTGCCTCCAGTGGCCAGAACATATGTGGGTGAATGTATAGACCTGCAGAATAATTTTAAGCAATAACTGCATTTTCAGAAATGAGAAGAGATTTGCAAACAGAAAGGGATTAAATCTGTTAGATCAGAAAACATTGGAGATGAGTCATTTGATTGCTTCTTCCATCGAGTAAATATGCACTTGATCCATCGCACCTCACGTGTGCAGTGGGATAATACAGCATCTTGGCTGATTTTTCATTTGCAGACTACCCCGTGCAAAGTATTTCAGCCAAATTCTGCAACATTTTCCAATCAATTCCCTCCCACGGTGTTAGGGAACTTGCATGGGTTTTGAATAAATGTAGAGAAAAAACAGCTGGTTTATTGCAGGAGCCTGTCTGAGGTAAAATATTTCTTTGTGTTCGAAGAACCTTATTTGGAGTAGAATTTTTGGTTTGAAGCCGATGTGTTTCTTCAGTACAAGAATCTGCGTCAGGTCTGAATGAGTCTGAAATGTTTTCTCCTTGTTACATTTTTAGAAACAGCTTTTGTGATTTACTTTTTTAATCAAACTTGAAAATTTTGCACATCTGCTCCATTTTTAGTCCTTGCTTTTCATGTTTTACATGACATTTGCATACCACATACTTTTTGTTAATTAGGGGGTACAGAAGGAAGTTGGGTTTAGCAGGTTTTGTATCTGTCCTTGGTACCTATGCACCTGTGAATTAATAAGGTAAAATTCCTTATTTGTTTTTGAAAGTTATTTGGAGAAAATACCTTTGTAAATGCAGTAAAACAGCAAGAGGCCTCATGTTCCTTCCTGCACGACTGTGTCTCGCCTATTCCCAGCAGGAAAGCTGTCATATCAAAAGGGCTCTATTTATATGAAGAGTTTTTGAGAACCTTTGGGGCTTTCAGAGCGCTGCCCTTCTCAGCGTGGCTTCCAGTGGTTTGCTTTTCTCTTTAATTAATAATCCAAAATTTTCAACTTTCATCATCTCTCTTTGAAGGAGCCATAGTGCAAACACTTTCTTGCACATTTTTGGATGTGTGTGTGTGTGTATAAACAATGAGGAAGTTAAATAAAATGGTAACTACAGACTATTCAAAAATATTAATTTATAACTGAATATACCCAGCTGCTGCAGAAATACTGGTGGAAAAGAAACACATTGTAGAAAAATGCCAGTGAATCTGCGGTTTCTCTGCTTCTCCCCACTCTCCTGTTCATTAGCATCAATATGCAAATGTTCATTAAGGCTTTGCGAGCAGCTCCTTGCCTCCCCTGAGTGCCCTGGACCCCACAGAGCTCCCCGTGCAGGGGTTCACTGGTGCCAGTGGCGCTCTACATCCTCAGAGTGGTGCTTCCCCACGACATCCCAATTCTCTGCCCTATCAGCCACGATGTTTTATCCCATATTGTGCGCAGCTTCACTCAGAGCCCTTTCAGATTTCACACCGAGATCATTAATTAAATGAATGGTTATTTTCATGATCCGTTTCTGAAGAATTTCAGCCAGATGCTTCGAGTTTCTTATTCCTATAGGGAATGTCATTTTATCCCTTAAACAATACCACCATATGCTTAGGCTACAAAAATCTCCATTTTCTCCCACCTAAGAGTTTCCATAGTTGCACTATTTTAATGTTTTATCAAAGAGATGAGATCTATTGCATTCTCTTCTTCTGTTGGATTTTCTTCATGTAAAAAAACCCTTTATCAAATAAAAAGGTCCCATTAGTCTGTTGCACTTTGTATCACTTTCCTTTGACTTTTAAAGTTGTTTTAAAGCCTTATTTAAAGCCCCTATTGTGGGCATTGGTGGTTAGCCTAAAATTTGCCTGATTCACACTGAATTTTCCTAAATGTAGATATTTCTGGTTTCCCAGTCACACAGCATCACTTTCAGGTTGTTTAATGATGCTCCTGGATGTGCCGTTTCATGCTCTCAGCCATGGGTCCATCGAGGTTTTCCTCTGCCCCTGATACCAGTGGCTGCTCTGCCTTTTCCCACGTACTGGATGTCACCTTCTTGATGGAAAACTGGGGTACAGTGCCCAATGTTTGAGCTGTAGTTATATATCCTCAACCTCCCCAGGCGTGCTCAGTCTTTTTCATCAGCTCATGGACCAGGGCAGGGTTAGATTGGGTCTGAGGGGAAATTTCTTCCCTGAAAGAGTGGCCAAGCACTGGAAGGGGCTGCCCAGGGCAGTGGTGGAGTCCCCATCCCTGGAGGTGTTCAAAAACCATGTGGATGTGGCATTTGGGGACATGGTTTAGTGGACACGGTGGGGTCGGGTTAACGGTTGTCACCATCTTCTTTGGCTCAGGTCTTATCTTCTTGTCTCCACTCCTCTTTTCCTGACAAACACTTCCTTTTCTATGGCAACATGGTGCTTGAAGTATCTCCAGTGTTGGTATTCTTGTGTACTCCCACTTCACACAGCCCTGGGCTCTACTGGTGTTACTGGTTTTCCTCCCGCCATGTTTTCTTTCCTCGCTGTTGTTTCCTGCCCTTTCCTGGATGCTCACACAAGTCATGCTTCTGGCTGCAGTTCAGGAGAGCATCCCGAGGCTGCTGTGCCCAGCAACTGTGTTCACTGCCAAACACTGCGCTGTGAGCAGAGACTGCGTTGGCCAAGCATCCGTTGACCACCAAGTCAAAATGCCCGTGGGATTGAGGAGTTCATTGTCCTTTTCTCCTACCAATGTCCTTCCAGATGACAGAAATGTTTGGTGGCTACTCCATACCCTTTGGTTGACTTAAAAATCAGCATCTTCTGAGACTGTTATTCTCCCGCATCACCCCAGCGTCTTCCCATTGCCCCCCCAGCCACCGCTCTGCTCATTGGAAGGTCAGGAGTGCCGGCTCACATCCGTGGAGATCCCACTCCAAAAAAGGTCTGCTTTCCATCTTATTTACCTCATTGCAATAAGAAGTAATGTCAGCATTAGTCACCAGTTTCTTACCAGGTTTTCCCCAGATTTTTGGTCATTATGCTCGACACTATCCTGTTTTTAGGTCTTGTCAGTGGCGTTTCATGGCATCCTTCACAGTGTGATTCTCCTCATCCTGGTGCGCAAGTGAGCAGCCTACGACGGAAAGCTTTTTAGAAAGAAATTACAAATATTTCCTCAAATGCAACAGAAAATATTGACAACAGCAGCATATTGCGGTACCTAATTACCTCAGGAGAAGGTTGCACTTCTGTTACGCCTGGGTGATTTTTTCTCTTTTTTTCTGGTTGCATATCTACAGAAAAGATTTTCAATTAACATTGACCTTTAATACTGCGACTGGTTTCTGAGTCTACAGATGGTGAAGCGGACTACAAATTATATCTTGCAGTCTACCTTGTTCTTTGCATGTCTCAGCTGACTGCTCTCAGGAGCTTTGCAGCTCTGACACCCGTGCAATTCCCTCCCAATCTCTGGTGCCTTGTTCAGACCCCCGAGATATTGTGTAGAAATGCTGTCAAACTCTTCAAACTGCGTGTTTTTGTTCTCCAGCTGCACTTTATACGCATTTTTTTAGAAAAAACCAACAAAATCTTTACTTTATGTTGGAGTATTTTTGAACTACAATTTAGAAAAAAAAGGACCTGACTGGGGCACATCTGTTGCTGATTGCAGGGGTAGTTTTAAGCACTGAGCTCCAATTATGTATATATAAAATGTATATTTATATATAAGTTATA
>NW_010206861.1:0-1139 GCF_000695765.1 Mesitornis unicolor
ACCACAGTCCGTTCGGCCTCGCACCACCAGCTTGTCCCGACCGGCCGTTAAAGGGCTCCAGATCCCGGGGACAGTCTTGTTCGGGGCAAGGCTTACGGGTTGCTTGCTGGATCCCCCTGCCCCACCGGCACCACCGCCTGGATCCGCCCAGCGTAATTCATGCCCCTGCGTGACCACACTGTGCAGCACCTCTGTCCGAGGCAGCTTGTGCGCTGCATGCTGGAGGTTTTGCCTGTTGTGTGTTATGACACTTTGCATCTGCTCCCTCAGGGACTGTGTGTCTATTTTTAAAGCATCAGGACGTCCTTGGATGAAGGGTCTAAAGTAGCTGGAGTCCACCAGCGCAGCCATCAATACATCCCACTTCTCTCTCTTATACATATTAACTTTAGTTATTCTGGAAGGAGGTAATTTAATAGCCTCCTCCAGTAACCGAACCTCACACGGTGGGGCAGAGGGTATGGCTCCCCTCAGCTCTGGTTTATGCTCAACCGGTTTGTTGGGTTTACCCGGTTCCAAGCTCCGTTCCACTAACTGTAACAATGACCGGAGATCAGAGGTGGTCATGTTCTCCATAAACTGGCGCCTTATACCCAAATCTAAGACCTTGCGACATAAGGTATTTCGCTCAGAATTAAATCGAGGTTTAGATATCGGCTTATTTGTGTCGGCATGAATTTGACGGATCCGCCAGGAAGGGTTCAGTGGCTTGCCAGAGGTAATCTCAACCCATCCTATGCGGCGCCCGTAATTTACTATTTCTTGGACAAACTCAGTCCAGGTAGGTATATGAACTTGTTCTTTGGGGGGTTGAGCTGCCGCCGCCACAGCATTCATGGTGCGATTGAACTGCATAAGATCCTGGGTGCTTGCTACATAGGTTTTTAGGCTATCAGGGAGGCCACAAATGAGAGGGGTCAGTCGTTCCGGGTCAATGGGAGCCACCATTGGGGAATGCCTGGTTAAATTCCTATCATATATTTCCTGTATGCACTCCGCCTTTTGCACAGAAGTGAAGTCTGAAAACCCCACAGTTTCAATAACAACCGGTTCCTCTCTCTCTGTTGGGTCTATGCCACCAGCCCAATAGGCGGCCCTTGTCGTTAACGAGTAATTAGAGTGTAGCTTTAAAACATCAA
>NW_010206861.1:1242-26099 GCF_000695765.1 Mesitornis unicolor
CCAGCTCGACGGCTGACCAGGGGATTGACCGTATGACGGTATTGCCGTACCCGTCTCCATCACCGGTAGGTTCAGTTTTAATTAAAGGTCTGACTTGAGCTGGTTCAAGGATAGGGTTAATTTTCTCCTTGGTGGCACTACCGTCACAGCAACTGTCCTCCCACCATGGCTCAGGACATTTGGGGCGCACCATTGTCCGGACATGCTGGACTGAGTCGGGATACCGTATGTTTTTCATTTGGTCAAGCAATTTATTAAACATCTCCATCAACTTTCTCTCCCTTTCCTCCGCTGCAAGCAACAGTCTAACAGTTCATTTTTACCCAAAAGCATATTCTTTGGGACCTCCGATTGTCTCTTTTCAAGCTTTTAAGTGAAAATAAGCTTGATGATCAACACTCAGACTCAACTTGTCTCCTTTTCAAATGCCAACCAGGCCTTAAGTACCTCATTCTCTGATTTCCGAGCCGCATACTCCACACCTGCAACACTGCCAGGCGCTGAGAAACTTTTAACTTCCTTTTGCACGCTTGACAAACAAGCTCCTAAAATCGCACAAATAACCCCTTTTCCTTTGCCGATTTTGAACCACCTCTGGCTCTTACATTGTTTTATCAGCTCTACTACCTTATCCTCATCTTTCCAGGATTTCTGAGCACACTCCATCCCGGCAGGGGATGGCGCAGAATTATGTTCCTGTAGTAATTTATCCATGGCAATCTTGCCGACTACGCCAATTAATGAGTGTTGTGAAAAAAAGGGGAAATAAATCCGGTCTTGTGAGGCCGGCACTGAATATGTGACAGATGTGAGTCGTGAAACAAATAGTAATTGTTTATTTACAGCAACATTTACAGGTTCTTTTGGATTGCTGGTGATAAATTTAAAAGCTACAAGTACACTAAAGATTATATAACTAATATAATACCAACAACAACACACTATGAAACACACAAACACTAACAACAACAAGAACTTGCCCACAGTAAGCCTGGCTGCCTGGCAAATAGACAAGTCCGTTCGAACAGAAATACAGTGGAGCAAAACCAAGAATACACTCAGGGAAAGCTAGAAATGAACCTAAGGTGGGAAATACAAAATACACTCAGGGAATATGGACCTGAGGAGGAAATACATCACTCAGGAAATACATCACCTCAGCTGAGGTAAATAATCCTACCCACAAGGTGACCCAAGTGGTGGGCATGGAGAAGGAGCAAATTCGTCAATCCGTCCAGTCATCGGTATGGTTCTGAGTTCATCTTGTTCCCCCAGGTAAGGGCTCCCATGTAAGTTACCTTGTCCAGCATTCCGACCAAGGGGGAAGGTTCTCATCACTCCATGGCTGGAGAAGTAACTCACCCTTTCTAGCATGAATCTTAGGGGTTTTATTCCCTGATGTACCTGACAGCAGGCAGGAGTGTGCCTGAGTGGATTAGACCACCTGGGGTGTTTGACTTTAGCAGTGTTTCCTCTTATCTTTAGTTATTTTTGGGTGACGTTCCCTTCTGTATGCTCTAATGTTTGCATATTTTTGTACTGTCATGGTCCCTTGGAACCAGAGAGAAATTCTCCAGTTTACCTTTGTTTTACTTTTAGGCAATTCAATAGTGGTTTGATTGGGACTCAGGGCATACTATTTGTTGGGGGATTTCAAGGCTCAGCTCAGGTTTCAGTTCTTTGAATGATGCAACACTGCCCTGTTTAGTTTTGTGCTTACAAGGCAACTCCGGGCTGAGCTATCTACACAGCTCCCCATGGGTCGTCTCTGCAGAGACAGGGCCTCAAGGCAATCTCAGGCTGGGTTGCTCCTGCAACCCCCCACGAGTCGCCTGGTGCACTGGACATTACCAAAACCTGTGTTAAACTATGAGCCAGACCGATCGTTACAAATATCTAGATAGTAACTGTGATACAATGGTGACGGTGTTGATACTAGAACAGAAAGTAAAGTTTTGTTTTGTCTCTTTAGTTTTTGATTCAATTAAATACTTTATTTTGGATAAAGTATCTTATTTTATTGCAAAACAAAACAAAATGGTAACAAAACAAAATAACCAGGTAGGAATATACGGATCTATAAGTTATGTTAGCAAACAGAAACAGTAATCTGAATCAGGGATGGTCGCTCTTCAGTTCCTGAATTCTGACGTTAGAAGTTACTGATTTAAATACTGCAAGTACTTCTGGTAAAAGCCTCTTTGAGGTCTCTTACTTTTTCTTTTTTTCCGTACATTTTTTTTTTTCTGCAGACATCTTCTTGGCAGTCTGACATTTACACCACACAGGGACAGCATATTGCTATGCAATTTAAATTGTATAATTGCTAAACACAAATTCCCCATAGCTTAATAAGAACAACGCAGTTTTTAGTGACTAGGCTTTGTTCAGTTTTCTATTCTTTAGCTAGAGCACAACTAATATTGATCTTCTATTGTTTAAACATCTTAAATAGAGTTTCCTGTTTCTTGGCTTCAGAGCATATAAAAATTATTTAAGGGAAGTTGTGAAGGCTCAGGCTTTCATACTCATTCTGATTTCCTTGATAACTCAGTCTTAGATCTCTCTGTCTTATAAAGAGATAATTAAATATTATTTTGAAGGGAGGACCTTTATTAGTCTGATGAAATGTGTCTATCACAAGAAGTCAGCCATAAAAAGTTATGTGGTGCCTCAAGTAATTCTAAAGATAGTTTAGAAAATTATTTTTTTTTTCCTCCCAATTGAGACTGCAATAACTGAAGAAATTAGTCAATGAATAAGACATTTCAGAAAGGGAAATTCTAGCAGTTAAAAAAAAAAAAGAAAAAATAGAAGAATATTCAGTCTTATTGCCAATAAATCTATTTTTAGATCCAAGTTTTCTGTGTGCTCATGTCTTCCACTGACTTAATACAAACACAGAGTTGGCCCTAGAGCTGATTTTAACGCAGATGCAAATCTGCCAGAATTTTTATTTTCCTAGACTTTTCCCTTCAGGATTTTTTTCTGAAGTTTTCAGCTATTAAAAAACAGGAAGAAAAAAAGTGTATGTAGGATACCATCTGCCGCTCAGAATACTTTGAGTCATCAACTGTGCCAGGACTTTATGGTGTACTATTATGAAAGTCTTTGAGAAGTGTAATTAGAAGAATACACGAGTTTCTTTAGCAGTGGAGACTCCATCTCAGGAAACACTGTTTTTGCCATAATTTGTAATAAAATGAAAATGTACAGAAATAACCTTTTTAATCACTCTAGTTTACAGAAATACTTTGTTTAGTTATTTTCTTTTTTTCTTAATAAACTGCTGTCAGCTAAAGAACAAGAGCCAGAGTCCTTATCTTTACATTCTACTCATGTCTCTGACAGTCCAAAATATAGGCAGTTTTAACTTTGTGATCCAACATGAAGGATATTTTCTATTCAGAAAGTATCTTTCACTGTAACTGTGAAAATAGTCATGAAGATTATAATCGGTGAGCATTAAATATAGGAGTATTGTTCTGGTCCTTCAAATATGCATGGGATACTTTATGGACAATAAATAAATAAAAAAATATTTTTTTCCAAAATATAAGAAGATTTTTTTGTTTAGTTTATGTGAATAATCTCTTCATTAAACATTTTTTGAATGTTTTTATATACATAATTTTTAATAATCTCATTGAGAGAAAACCAATGGTAAAGGTAAGGCATCATTCAACTCCAATAAAAAAGAAGAATCAAGGAATATTAAGGTAACTGCTCATAAAATAACCAGACTTACATTTAGATTAGCTACTAAAGAAAGGATAGGGTTTTATATTCAGAACACTGACAAACTTACACTCATAATATTTTTTTGCAAAAGATTAACTGTGGTTTTTTTGTGAAAAAACAAACATACAAAATCAAACATGTTCTTAGTCTTACTAAAACCTTTGTTAGTTTTAACAATGTTCCTTTCTGAATGACAAATGCTTGTAAAAAGCACTGCATGGTCCGATCCTGTTGCCTTTGACATAAATCGCAGGTATCCCATTGAGCAGAAATAAAGTTAGGATTTGTACCCATGTTAGACTTGTGTTCATATCAATGAATATATGCTAAATAATGAAAGACTAAAAGAAAAAAAAAGGAAAAAAAAAGAAAACAAAACGTCATGGTATGCTGCATATTCTCATTGGAAGTTATAAACCATATGCCAAGCTGTGGAAAACATCCTTTGAGCAGCAATATCTTTTATGTTCCAGGGGGAGCAGTGCTGGCAGACTCCAAATTGCCCCTAGGGCTGTCATATGTTAAACAAGCATACAGGCTGGTTTATGCTTTTAGGTACTATAGACATGATTTTGACCCTATTTGTATTGTTTTTTTTCTTGATACATTGCACTATCTGCAATCGAAGTACTAATCATTTTGTACTGTGTATAAGAAAGGAGATTAAGGCCTTATATTTAATTTGCCTTTCTGTACCTGGAGAGGTTTGCAGGTTTTAATGTATTTGAAATCTAACTTCACAATTTATATGAATGTTTTACACATCTTATGTTAACTTTTTAACATTTTCTTCCATTCGTATCAGTTAATAGGGAGTCCTGAAAATTGTTCTTTTTCTTATTCACATACAATTTTCAACCATTTATTTTGGACAAAATGTTACAAAAAATTACAAACTTCTTGTTTTAAGGGAAGTTACATTTTTTCACAGCAGATGATTGCATGTTACTTCATTTTCTGAGATGGTGAATTATATCTATTCAGCAGTGTCAGTATACACAGTTCTTCCGATTCTTCCTGTAATTTGCCATCTAGTTAAATTCATCATTTCTTTATACTGAGATGCAGGGTGTGTATTTAAAGACAGTATCCTGATTACGAACTCACTTAGTAATTTTAGTATTATGAATTTGCATTTTTTTCTTCATCATCAGACCAGCAACATGGGTAAGAAGAAATACGCACACTCATATCCACAGTAAATCCACTTTCTCGTCTGGTTCAGAGCCAGTTAATTGTTAAGCAAATCCACTTCAATCCAAACCTACTATACATTACATTTAGGCAGTAGGCACTTTCATGCAACTCATACTAATAGTATTTGCATACAAAGGCAAGGTCTCCATGATTAACTGCCAACCTAGCTGACATGCCATCGTGGCTTTAGTTTGATATTCAAAACAATGTTGTACACCAAAGCAGATATTTCCCACCAAAGGTCCTTCTTAATAGAGGACATTTTTTTGGTCTAATTCTAACTGTAACTTTTCTATTTTTATAATACCGTGTTTACAATATGAATATTGCAGTCCATACAAGGCACTATGTATAATAACTGGGGTGTGCAGACCACCTGCTTGCAACACATCCTCTCCCTTCACTTCAAGATACAGAGGTAAACAAAAATCATCTTATTCCTTTCAGATCTCCAACTGAAAGAACAGAGTGCATTTGAAAAGTCACAAAATACCAACACCTGTACTATTGCCGATCATCATCTGGTTTTCTTTTTAGACACTATTATAATGTCAATGAACTATATTTTCAGCACTTTCCCCTGTTAACAATTAAGTAATAAACTATTTCCTTGTATCTGCAAATCAGGTTAAGGTCTGCTTTGACTGATTATGCCAAAGCTATTATATCCATGTCAGCGCTTCCTGTGGAAAATAAAGAGGAGACCAATCACATTGACAACTTTCTGTTTCACTGTAAAAACACTTTGCACCCAAATTTCTGTTTTCAAATCCTCCTGACCTTTGTGATGCCCATATGGCCCATAATCCTCCATACACATTTTTAAACAACATAAACATTTTTTATCTTACTGGACTAATTTTATGTACTGGGAAAACTCTGCTAGTCACTATGTTATTTTTGCAGAGGTGAGTACCTGAAGCTCCAGAGACCTTTAATTATGTCTTTTTTTCTTTGTTTTATGATGCCGTATGTCCTCCCGTCTGTTTCTCTGTGAGAACAGGTTTACCACTTAGTGCTTGCATGTCTCACCAATACTAATTCCTCTGCTAACCAGCTTCCTATTTCTCAATATTGTAATACTGAGATTTTTTAGAAATTAACACTCTTTGAGCAAGTAAATTAATCATTTTGTTTGCTATTTGCTCTTGGGGTATTAATCAGCTGTATATTTTTTCCTGTGAAACAACTACTGTTGCTGAACTAGTCATGTTGTTGTCTTGACTTCTATCTAACCTGAAGAATTTCTTCTGCTGTTTGTACTCCCCATCCAAGAGAATTCAATTAGTCTCAGGTAGTACATCTGGGTTCCGAAGCCCAAAGTCCAATCTAGGCACTGCTGCCAAATAACCATAATAATCAAAGCCACTTAAAACAGCAATCTGCAAGCCAGCATGGTCACTCTGAAGATTATTACTCCATTCTGTTAGACAATCTGTTCATGAGGACTTTGGTTTAAGCCCTGGTATCATTCATTTGTCTGCACTTTGCTTTTGATTCTGAGCCATGAGTTCTTGACTGCTGCTCCAGAGGGGAATGGAACGGAGATGAAAAGGGAGTCTTATAAATATTTTAATTGAACTGAAGAAAAAAAAAATATTTTTTTTACTGGATTTAATATGCTCAGGAAAAAAAACCTAGAATTAAATAGAAGTTAGAAAATCTTACTTTTCTAAAAAAAAATTGCTGTTCTTTTTAATTTTTTTCCCCAAGGGGACAATAAATCTTGTTTCACTTATATTTGGGACACTCACATCAGTCACAGGAGCTTTCATTCAAATAATTTTTGGTCAAAAGCTGTAGACATAAAAAAATCCACAGAATGGAAACCAAAAATTTTTCATTCAAGCCTCTAGGTCACAATGCCACTTTCATATTGTTACCAAGCAAGATTAATTTCTTTATCAAAGGTGATGCTTTAGATACACCTTTTTTTTCCCCCAGTATCTCATATGATGAAAGATGTTTGGCAAGTTATAAGTATTTGCTAAGAATGTTATTTGCTCTGTGTGTGGCCAGTGTATATTTACCAGTTTATCTACAGCATGCCCATTATACATGTACACATACATATATATATATGTATAAATGCATATACGTACACATATATACATATATATACACACATATAGAAATACTCAGCGTTACCACAGAACTAGCTCTGTAGATCATGTGACCATGAATGTTGAGATCTAGCGCTGACTCTGAATTCTTGGACTCAAAGAGTTTGGAAAGCAATTTAAATTTTTCCTTTGCTCTTTATCTTCCAGCATTTAGCATTCCTCACCAACAGAACTAGAAGGAATGTCATCCTTGTGCCTATCTGCCATTATTTGTTTCCCTTGGTTTTTTTAAACATCCTGCATCAGAATCACAGAAAAAATGTTCAGTGCGGTTTGTAGAAAACACGTATTGATGAGGGAAACCAAGTTAAGTCTTGTCAAAAGTAAACTGATAATCTTCATTCCATTATGGAAGATTACTTTTGACATCTTAGCTTCCCATTTGAATTGAAATCTACACCATATTTCTGTCACTTTCATGATTACAACATCAAGAGTTAAGCTTCTTTGTTTTTCATCATTTTCTTATGAGACAGTCAGAGTCAGAAACTGACTATTGCCAGTTTCAGGTACTACCACAAATCCTTGTCTAAGTACAGGGCACTTATAGTAGGCAAAATCAGAGTGACTCTAGAAAGGATCCCAGGCTATTTTGTCTGTGTCAACTGAACTGGATTAATGGAGGTTTCTTGAACTTCCAGGACCCATCTATATTGCAGCTAAAGGTATGAGAGTTTTACATAATTAAATACAGGGTATCCAAAGGATTTCCATTTAATCTTCACCCTTGTAGTATTGACCCTCACAGCTTTCTGGAAGGAAGGTAATGTTTTTGTGGCTTCTTTGAGCAATTAATTTGACTTCAAGTACTGTGCTGCACCTGCACCGCACTGAAGATGCAGCATCTGGGTCCTCAAAAACTTAATAGCATACTCCTGATCAAAGTGAGGCTATGACATCCCATCATACATGCTTTCCCTCTCAGCTAAACATAGACTGTTAGCTTTATCTCAGTTTAACCATCCTGCCACTTCAGTACCACAAAGTTAACTTTTAATTTTCTGACATCTTACCTTTTTCCTTCCTTATGAATAATTTGTGACCTGACGCAGGACCTGGCTACAGGAATGATTTTCACAGCATCAATAGCTATATCTGTACAGCGAGGACAACTGGTACAGAATAGCCCCTGCCGGTATATTTAAGTTTCCTTGTTTCCCAAACCAGGATAGACAATTCCAAACTATCTTTTGTGGGTCCTCTCTGGTCTCTGTCAACTCCCAAACCTTGCTCAAGAATTGTGTGGGAAACTGAATGTTGGCCTTACCCACAAACATTTCAAAGGATCACTGTAATGGTTAAGCAGTATAGCAAACTGATATTCTATGCCAGGAACATTCTCTGGCACTATTAAATTTATTAATATAATTTATCAAGAAGTTTTTAAAAATAAATTTTCCTAAAATCATTTTTTAATAAACTTTGGCTCAAAAATTACTTAATTTAGCCTTGTTTCATTAAGAGCCGGTTTCAAAGATTGTGACCTTTCCATCATTTTAAACTTTTAAGAGATTTGCAAGCAATCCTCAAGCTTTCATCTTGTGTTTCTCATGTGCTCAACAGCATTTAAAAACTTAGAGACTGCCTGCAGTTCCTAACTGTAGCACCGGTTCTCTTGAGTAATTCCTAAAATGAAGATGTAAAAGTACTTCCTTACTGTCAGGTCTCAGTGTTTGCCCCATATATAGCTTACTTCCATTATAAGAGCTAGACCTGAGAATATGGCTTTACTTTTTTCCCCTTTTACAAAATGAAAACACATACTAAATAAAGACTGTGATGCTCTCAGTCTAGATCTCAGTTCAATCTGTAAGCATGGACAATTTGGATGTAACTTTAAGAATATGGGAAATCAAATCCATTCTCCCTGTTAGTCAGTTATAAGCTGGTACCTTTCATTTTTAATAATTTTTTGTTACCCCTTTTTCTTCTTCAAATGAGTTTGTGAAGAGCTGAAAAAATTAAAAGTCTCCTTAGCCAGTGTGGCATTTGCCTTTAAAAAATAATTTAAAAAATAGAGGAAGTATTGATATGGTAGATATTTCATAACCAGATACTGTTAAGAAAGTGAAAGAAAATTGAACATTGAGAGGCTAAATATATGGGGAAACAAAACCAAAACCCAGAACAAAATAAAATCATACCTTTTATTGCTGCAAAAAAATGTATTTCTCTTTAAAATACAACTCATTTGAAATTTGGACTAAACAACAGAAAGATGAAAAAGTTCAAGTTCAAGAACTGATCTCAAAAAACTCAAGATGTTAAGAAGCAGATGCAAGCTAAAAATAAAACCAGTTTGAGCAAAGACAGATCTATGTTTGTGGTATTCCAGAAAATAGGCAGTTGTTGCATATGCCCTACAGCAACCTCCTTGTAATTACACTGGATACCTGCCAGTCTCTAATTTTCCTTACACGAGTAACTTTAAATTGCTGTTTCCTTCAACCCAATGCCTTATTTTTAGCTCAAAGGCTACTACAAGTGGACCGTCTTATCGGAATGACATAAAACTGATAATATAGTGTGCACCAACAGTGCAATGGCCTAAAGGGCTCCTGAATTATAAAGAAGAGCTTTTTCTTTGTGAGGTGTAACCAATCCATTTTACTATGATTTCACATGCTTCATTACATAGAAACAGGTGTTCTGGCATAGGGGTATTTTGTATGTTTCTGTTATAGTCTTAAGCAAAGGAAATATCAAGATTGCTAAAGTAAATAAAACACAAAGGAAGAGAAGGATGCATGTGTGTATATGCCAAGACATAAAGAAGGGTTGTAATAGTTTAATAGTACATATTACATTGCACATTATTAGTACATTCATTATATATTACTTATGTTTCAGATACATGTATTTGATTCAGATGTTAAAGCAAGATTCCTCTCTATGTTGATCATCTCCAATTCCAATATATAAATATATTATATGTACCTATAGTAAGGAATATTCTCAGCCTTGAAGTGTTTATAACTTAAACAGTCATAGCAAGAGAAACATAAGTTATTAAAAAAATGCAATCCACAATATTCAGTTGAGACTTGAGTCATGCAAGTATTTTTAAAAGTGAAAAGCTGAGAGAATATTATCACTTTGTTCAGCTTTATGCTTATGACAGAACATTGAAATCACAGAAAATCTTTCAAAATTAAATTAATGTATAGTTTAGCAGAACAGCTATTTTGATGGTTTCGCTAAGTCTAGTGTTATTAGTAATATTGCTTTGCACTGCCCTTTTTAAAAGATATACAATAACTGAAGTGGGATCCAGTAACCCTATTTCAATGATAAAATTAATCTCTCAGAGATTTCAGGTCCAAAACAAGAAACCTTAATTCTGATTTAATATTAAGCTCTTAAATTAGTACTTTTAGTAAGAGTTTGGGTTTTTTCACATTTTATATAAACTATGAAGTACATATGTTCAGGACTAGCTCTTTAGAGCAATGTTTCCTGTGCTTCCATAAGACAGTGGATATTAGCTCCAAGATCTAATATATTTCTTATTGCAAAGAACATTTTGTTCAACATTTTGTTTGGTAATTATAGTGCTTTCAGAGGTACTGAAGAGAGGGTAAGACCACTTAGCAGCTAATGCTTAGATGACTGACAGAAGTAGGCACAGAGGCAGGCTGAAGAATTTAGTACTGGTTTGTCCTTTGTTGAAGATACTATATAAGAAATATTTTAGAACTATTTTTAGGTAAGCACAGCATGGTTTTGAAGATGTTTTCTTCCCAAAAATATAAAAACATCATATTTGAAAAGTACTTTTGTGTGAGATTATCTGCTGTAATAAGTGGACTGAGGGTTTCTAGCACACAAAATTCTAAAATAATTGTTTGTTTAAAATGTCTAGAATTCAATACAAACTGGACAGAATTTTTGAGCCATAAACTCTTCCTTTCGCTGAATCACTAGATGCACTGTAAATATAATATCTGATTGTTAAATTCCAAATATTTACTTGATTATCACTAAGCTGATATCATGAAATAAGAAAAAAAATATAAAAAGGAACACTAGCATCATAGTGTAGCATCTGCATTTTTTTCTTGAATGTTCTCTTGCAAGAAGCTACTTTGTCTTTGATAATAATATAATACTAATACAGACCCAGAAAGCAACCCCTCCATGGTTATATTCAGCTTCCATTGTGAAAGAGGATCACACACAGTAGAAATTTGCACTTGACAAAAAAAGCGCCAAGATACTACTGACAGCTCCTATGATTCAATATTTCTTCACCAATAAGAACATCCTTGCAACTCACAGAAATGGAAACAGATATTTTTACATTAGTAAATCTTGAACTGATTAGGAAACTTCTTCATTACCTTAGTCATTTTCTTTAAATAGAACAGATATTAGTATTTCCAGTCCATCAGAAAAGATTCTGCAAAATCTCGATATCATGTTGTAAAATGCATTTGCAGGATGGTCTCCCTGCAGCAATTTGTAACGGGCAATATAACTCCACTGAAGTAATTTATTCTTCTCCTTAGGATAATCTAATGGAGAAGAAACTAATTTATACGGAGATAATGACTATAGAGCTAGTTGGGTCTTACTACCTCATCTCCAAAGAGCTGGGCTAAATCTCTTTCTTCAAGATTTTCTATGCACAAGGGAAGAAAATTATATCTGATGTTACTTCCTTTTGAAGACCCATAAATGCAGTGAAAGAAAAGCCAAAAGACTGAGGCAGAGTTTTGTATCCTCCTTCGTTTTCCTCCTAGTTCTTTGAATTGAGAGCATCATCATAGCTCCAATGCATGACTTTTACAGGGTAAAAATGTCCTGTGTATGGTATACAAATTCACTTTCTGTATTTCTGCACCTCTTCTTGTCAATCTCAATATTACTTTACGTTCACTTACATAGTAGGCCAATGAACAACCTAAAAAACAGAAGCAAAAAATCCCTTTTCTCATAAGGTTAATTTACAATAAATGTGGTAGTATATGATACCTGCATCTGTTGAGCCATACGAGGCACTGAGTTTAGATATCAGAGGCTAATTTATAAATGTGTAACTGAATGGTGTGATATAGCATTTCTGACTACATTGTGAACCATGATGGGGACATGATGTTCAAATAGTCTGATGAAGATTTTCTGTGGCTCTTTTAGTGTTTTCCTAAGGTGTCTTACTTGGCCTTAACAGGTTTCTTAAACAACCTCTCTATTACTAAAACAAAAAGCAAACAAACAAAAACCGGTGTTGTTCCAAGCTAAAAGTGAATGAACAGTGACACCCAGTGGCCAGGTAAACATGCTATAAATCGCACTAATATTCCCTGTGGAAGGCATTAAGACTTGCTATTTAAAGCATGAAGTTTTCAATGTATTTAGTCATCAGTATCTCAAGGCCAGTTTGTTCCTTATTTTGGCAACATGACATTAATTAGAACTAAGATCATTGTGTGGTACATTAGGTGTTTGTTTCTTGTGATTGTTTACTATTGCTGACATCCCAGACAGTAGTAGACTATAACTGTCTACATTAGAAATTACAAAACAGAGTCCAAAATACAGTAAAGAGCATTTATATATCAGTTCTCAGAGCATAAACCAAATCCAATAATTAGAGTCAAGAGGGAAAAAAAGATGTACTACCTTCTTTTCTTTAACACTAATTTAAGTAGACCTGCCCAAAGCAGGAGGTTTCCAATAGGAGGAATATATACTTTGGTATGGAATCAGACAAAGCCAGAAATTTTCAATGCAATTAAATGTGGAAAAATTCTTTACAATGGTGTTTCTGAACTGATTTATGTTCTCAGATGTGCACTAAGATGTGCAATGACTTCACTATGAAGTTGAAGATCTCAGCGTCTCCTGTTGCAGTTGGCGCTGAAGTCTCCAGACATTGCTGTTGCAGCTCTCAACTGCAGCAAGTGACTTTTCCCTGCCCTGACATACTGTGTAAACTGGGAGCCTACAAGATGAAATGCTAAGTTTGGCAAAAGCTATAATATGAATCTATTTTAATGTGAAGATGCTAGAATTACTGAGTCTTTAGGCAGCCCAACCAGAGTCCAGAGAAGATAGTATGAGACTTATTCCCTGAAGTCAGGACAATTCATCAAAACTATCACATTTAGGATAAAAAGAATTTGGGATTCAATTAGCTACCACTTTTGTGAGCATGTTCATGTAAAGTAGAAGTTAGTCTTTTTGAAGTCTAATCTGTGATGGGAAGACAAGGGCAATGCATACAAATGAGTGTATCTTTTGCCTTATCACAGTCTATTGCATTTGGTTTATGTGGAAAGGTTTTGGTAGCAGGGAAGCTGCAGTAGTGGCTCCTGTGAGGACACTTGAATCTGTTCTCATGTCAGACAGAGCCAAATTCAGCCCACTTCCACCAGCTCCAACACAGATCCAACACTAGCCAAAGCTGAGCCCATCAGTGATATAGGTAGCACCTCCGTGAGGGTAAAAAAAATATTTAAAGGTAAAAAAAATGTGGCACAGCAGCTGTGAGAGACAAGTGAGAATATGTGAGAGAAACAACTCCGCAGGCACCAAGGTCAGTGAAGTAGGAGTGGTGCTCCAGGCATCAGAGCAGAGATTCCTCTGCAACCCATGGAGAAGACCATGGTGTGGCAGGTTGTCCCCCTGAAGTCCATGGTGGTTAACAGTGCAGAAGATATCCACCTGCAGCCCATGGAAGACCCTACACGGAAGCAGGTGGATGTGCCCTGAAGAAAACTGCAGCCCATGGAGAGCCCATGAAGGACAAGAGGCCTGGCAGGACCTGTGGCCCATAGGGGACTCACACTGGATCAGTCCATTCCTGAAGGATTGCATCCCACGGCAAGGACCCATGCTAGAGCAGCTCTTGAAGAACTGCAGCTAGTGGGAAGGAACCATGCTGGAACAGTCACTGAAGGACTGTCTCTTGTGGGTGAGACACCACACTTGATCAGGGAGAGAGCATGAAGATGAAGAAATGGCAGACACAATATGTAATTTATTGAATACAACCCCTCACACCCCATGCCCCCTGGTGGAAGAACTGTTGGGAGGGAGGTTGAGCCTGAGAAGAAGGAAAGGTGGGGAAAAGTGTCTTTATCTATCTATCTTACTCTGTTATTAGTTGACAATTAAACTAACTCTCTCCAAGTTGGGTCTGTTTTTCCTGTGATGGTAATTAGTGAGTGATCTCCTTGTCCTTGTCTTGACACATGAGTTTTTCATTGTTATTTTCTTCTACTGTCCAGATGAGGACAGGAATTGAGAGTGCAACTTGGTAGGCACCTGACAGTCAGACAAGGTCAATCCACCATAAATATTTATAAAAATCCAGCTCCTCACAGCTTTTAAGTATCACAGAAGAGTGTCTGTTAATACAGAACCCATGCTCCAGTTGGCTTTAACACAGCATTTAACTTATTCAAAGACAGGTCAAGAACAGCGCAGCAGTCATTCACATACAGTAGTTTTAAGAGCATTGGAAGTGATTTTTAAGAGGCTTTCATTGCGATTTTCAGTCATTATGCAGGTAAAATGAATGTCACTCTCAGAAATTAATGGATGTTTCATTCAGAGGCGTTATCCTAACTGTGTGCGGTAAAGAAATTATTAAAGGAGATTTTGTATCCTCTTATTAGTATTAGATCTAAGTGTTAGAATACCAGACAAAAAGTAATCTTCACAGCAACTATCCTCCTGTGCAATTTCACGGAACTGAAACTACTATTTTGCTAAATATCTGTTTTTTATCATGCAGTATTGTGAGGCTGAGCCTCTAATAGATCAGACTTTTCCATGAGGTCATTGATTTTTAAAGTAGAAAACCAGAATGAATATTCAAAAGGCAGCTGAAATGAAGAGATACAAATTAAAGTAAACAACTAAATTAATTAAGTAAAAGATTATTTGTCTAGGAGACAAATAACATGATACAAGACAGAAAAGCTTTGGAAAAAAAAAGTGTATGAGATTAGAATCATTAAGGTTGGAAAAGACCTCTAAGATCCTCAAGTCCAACTGTTAAACGAACACCACCATGTCCACTAAACTATATCCTGAAGTGCCACATATACGCTTTTTTTTAACACCTCCAGGGATGGTGACTTCACCACTTCCCTGGGTAGCCTGTTCCAGTACCTGACCTCTCAGTAAAGAAATCTTTCCTAATATCCACTCTAACCCTCCTCTGGCACAGCTTGAGGCCATTTCCTCTTATTTTATTGCTAGTTACTTGGGAGAGGACATCAACACTCACCTTGTTATAACCTCCTTTCAGGTAGTTTGAAAGGATGATAAGGTCTCCCCTCAGCCTCCTCTTCTCTAGACTAAACAACCCAGTTCTCTCAGCCACTCTTCATATTACAGTGGATATTCCACAGCAATTTGATTTTCTTCCAGTTTTTTCTCACTTTCATATCTTTTCCACTTGGTTAGGGAGTTTACAATTAAAGAAGAGCTCTACTTACATTTAGAAATACCTCTATTACATAAAGTTCATATTGTCTTCTTTCTGAAAGGATTGAATAGGTTGATGGTCTTCTCCAAAGTTTAAAGACAAACAAAATAATTGTGCTTCATTTATTAGGATATGTAGCATCTAAGTCTACATTTTTCTGTGTGACCAGTAGAGAGAGGGAGGTGATTCTGTCCCTCTACTCTGCTCTGGTGAGACCCCACCAGGAGTACTGCTTCCAGTTATGTGGCCTCCAGTATAAGAAGGACATCGAGCTATTGGAGCAGGTCCAGAGGAGGGCCACAAAGATGATCAGAGAGCTGGAGCACCTTCCTTATGAGGACCGTCTGAGAGAGTTGGGGCTGTTCAGCCTGGTGAAGAGAAGGTTCTGGGGGGGCTTATTGTGATCTTCCAGTCTCTGAAGAAGTCCTACAGGAAAGCTGGGGGATGACTTTTTACAAGGGCAGGTAGCGATAGAACAAGGGGGAATGGTTTTAAACTGCAAGAGGGTAGATTTAGACTGGATATTAGGAGGAAATTCTTCACTATGAGAGTGGTAAGACACTGGAACAGGTTGCCCAAGGAAGTTGTGGAAACCCCCTCCTCAGAGGTGTTCAAGGCCAGGTTGGACAGGGCTTTGGGCAATCTGGTCTAGTGGAAGGTGTCCCTGTCCATGGCAGTGGGGTTGGACTAGATGATCTTTAAGGTCCCTTCCAACCTAAACCATTCTATGATTCTATGATTTTTAATAAAAATTTTTAGAGGCACAAAGTCTTCAAAGAGAATGTTCCTAACTCTTCTGAACACCAGGCACCTTTATAATGTCTTGTGCTGGATACCCAAAGATACTTGAGACCCCTCCTCATTTGAGAAATCCCTGATACAAATAGCATGAAGAGAGTAGAATCACTTATAGAAAGCTACATATAGCAGTCAAGCAAAGAAATTTAGAAACACTTCTCCAGTTTGGTGCCAACAAAGATCTAGGTAATGAATTTGCCCTTGAGGAAATGGCACTGCCCTACTTCTTTCCCTGCCAATGAATCTGTGAAATTCAAAGGTGAAGGAATCACAGACTACATTTATTGAAAGAGTAGTGGAAGTACCTTTTCAGAGTGAGCTCTCCCTGGAGCCACAAAAAGAGTTGTGACTGCATCAGTCACACTAGTACTATTGTGATTTTTTTCAGAAGGATGGACAATCTCTTGAGGCTACAATTAGACCTTCCTAAAGAGAATCTGCAAAGCAGATCTCCCAGTACTGATTTGTATTTGTGTGTGTGTGTGTTTTCAACACCTATGTCAACATATTAATATGACTGAACACAGGGTTGATAGCTAGTGAATCAGCCTGTGAGTTTCTTGATATTTAAGACTTCAGCACTTCTTCACATACAAGTCAGTTCTTAGTAAGAATTGAGTGAGAAACATTTAACTTAAAACACTTTTATTTCTCAAGTGTGACTGTAACATATAAATAAAAAACCACTGACTGATAGAGAGATGGATAAGTTGTTAAAACTGGTAGGAAACAGACCTTTTGACTGCTATATGTTTTCCTGCAACTTTTATGATAACAATACTGTTAGTTCTGCTTGCATTTAATTCACAGCATTTGTGCAATATTGTAGGTTGAAATCAGGTGATCAGACCCTTGACTAAGCCTTTGAAAAGTGAATGATTCTAATACAAGAATTGCAGTTGAAGATAATGAAGGAAAATTAAAGAATCATCTTTGTTAAGCAAAGCATATAGCAGTTTAACTTCGCATCTGAAATCTTTGAAACTGAGAAGTACACAGTTCAATACAATTTGTTTGATAAATGACAAATTATACTCCTGAAGAACAGTGAAAGGTTCCAGGGCTAAATATACACTTAATGACACAAGAGCATAGTACATAGGGCAGAATGGGCTAAGTGTATTCTCCCTCTTCTAGCAATCTGAATTTCCACTGTTTGAACTGGAAAAGTCTAGCTTTTTTTTTTTAACCTTTTCTTCCAAGTAGTATTCATTTTTCAATTTTGTATCAAGCTGTTTGTGATTTGCTGTTGCAGTAAAGATATGTGCAATGTAATAGCTAGTGGGTTCTCAGATGGCAGTTAATCCGTTTACCTGGATATTCATCATGAGCATTTTGTCTCTACGCTTTCCACAGTCCATAAGAGTCCAGCTCTGTAGTCCATATTAATGCAAAAATCTCTTCTCCTCAACTTGATGAAAATGTGTCCTGGAAAGCAAGCCTGAAAGGGGAAAAAGAGACTAAAGAAACATCCAATAAAGATATTAAAATAGAATTAATTGATTTGTTTGTTGGTTTGTTTTTGTTTTTGTTTTTTTTCTTATGATTCTTATTACAGCATTTTATAAGGCCTGAGTTCTGGTATACACTGTACAAACAAGTAGCTTACCTGAATCCAAAGGACACCAAAGAACAGCTATTCTGAGTAAGAGGTGATGCTTTGAGCTCTTAGTCTATCAGGCGCTACTATGACTTTATTAAATATTAAATGACCAAAGTCTATTTTTCTCAAAAAGCACTTATATTTAAAATACACTATTTAATCTCCAGCAGCAGAATAAACTGAATGTATTAAGGTGATTCATTTGCAAGGCCAACAATTATGTAGCCATTTAATTTTGCTCTTGCCTATTACCACTAACATCACTGAAAAGCAGTAGTAGAAAATTATTGACAAGTATGTGAAGAAGATGCATTGAGAAGTTAGACAAAGAACATCAGTTAACTTACCTCTTTTCTACAGTGTCCTGACTGAACCACATATCTGAGTTCAACGGACAAAGCTTATTCAAAACTCAGTCCCAAGGACTAAATGTTATTCTTCAACCTCAGTTCAAGATATCTAACTAGCACTAGACAGCTGCTATCCTAACTTGAATATTTTACTTAAGAGCTTTCCTAGTTCTTCTCCAATGCCAAAGAAATTAACTTTTAAAATAAAACAAAAGGCAGTATGTATTTGAAACAGTAGAACAATGTCAGCATATGGAAGAGTGAAGGAGAAACGAGGCTGTAACAGAAAGGTGTCATTATGTTGGCTGATGGAACACACACATTACAGGTTATGGACCTTTGCAAAATAGAAGTAGAGGAGATATTTATTTATTAGCATTATATGTTGAAGAACCATCTGATTGGCTGAAAGGAAGCTATTTGATGAAAGTTTTGGAAGTCTCACATAATGGTCTAAAACTTTCTTAAATAAAGACATTGTATTGGAGTCTACAGTAAGGAATAATGGATATCACTCAGATGTCTTTACTTTGTCTAGCAGCAAAAGGCAATGGTGCCCCTTTTTGCCCTCCCTTTTTACCATAAGTCTGGGACAAATCAGTCAAAGAATCTAACACAATAACAGAGTTGAAGGCATAAAAATATTGGACATCTTGGATAGAATTTTATTATACACCGTCGATGTCATTCTTTTCTTATCCAATCCGTAAGAATCCCTTGGGGGCAGCAGCCAATGAATTAAAAAGTTTTAGGAAGTCTCACTGCAGAATCATAATCAAAGGAAGTTCAAGATTCAGTGCATCAAGCTTTCATCAACGATATGTGAAGCCATACTAAATATGGGCTCATTTGGACTAAACATTCAATTTGGTACTTTTGAGTGCAATTACAACATAGTACTGATAGTCATATGATCTCATTTTTGCTCAGCTATATAGGTCTATTGACCTTGAATAGTGTAACTATATAATGGATATAATAATAAAACTACTAAGCTTTTAGGGAGAACTTTTCACCCAAGGATCGCAAAGCATTTTAGAAAGGAGGTCAGGATCATTATCTGCATTGGCTGGGGTAACAGAAGCCAAAGAAGAAAACTGACTTGACCAAAGTTGTCTAGGAGACCTGTGGCATAGCCAAAAAGAAAAAGACTTTTTTGTGTTACAGTACCAGCATGAGGAGACAAATTAAATCAGAGTAAGATAAACATTTTCTCCAGTCTTTCCTTATTGCTCCATTTATTGTGATACTTGAAAGTGCTTCAGATGTGTATGTGTAAATTTGGAAGACAATAAAATCTTCCTAATTTCCTATCTTTCTAAACTTTCCATTTCAACAGCAGCTTTATTTCAATAAGTTAATAATGCCATATTTGAAATCCTGTATATCAGCAGAAAAATTTCCCCATAGCTGCAACCGTCATCAAAACCCAAGAGCTGAAGGGTTTATGCTGTGAGTGAATGGGTTATGAGAAAGAATGTGTCAGTCAATGCTAAGGTGTAGGTGTAGGTTAGCCTAAGGAGGCCTGTAACAAGACCTTGGCAGTGAGACAGTGAGGTTCATCAGTGCTTGCAAGTGGAGCATTAAACTTGAAGTGAAGACTGAGACACTCTGTCTGACTCCAAAATCTTTTTCTTGAGATATTGTACAGGGGCATGGTTATGCAATTGGAAACTTAATTGTATAAAGTCCAGCTATTTTTGTAAAAATAACTAAATAAGATAATTCTTATTAATTTAAAATTATTAGATATTAATTTTTACAGCATCTAGAGAAAATTAGGCTACTTGCCTTGCAATGTGTTCCAAAGTGAAATCAACACGAAAATGTGAATTTTAGTAGGGACAAATCATCAAATCCCTTGATTGTATGTTTAAAGTTTACAGCTAAGCTACTCCTGAAAATTGTTTTTCTATATTAGCTTGTGTTAGTTATCACAAACTTAATTATTATACAATTGATTTTTCTTATATTTTTGTTAGTATTGTAGACTTGCAGACTTGCTAAGCTAACAAAAAATCAAATTTGATTACTTAAAGACTACTGGTCTGAAAAGCTAGGTTTGATTTACTATGTATCCTTAGATACAAATTTCAACATAACATTAAACACCAAGAGCTGCTGTCAATCATTAGTGTGTTATATTTAATCCTCCTGAAAAGTTAAACTGTAAACCAACATTTTTTTCTGCAGAAGAAATTGAGGAAGAACTTACTATTAAAACTTGAGGACATCAAGTTCTACTAGACTATAAACTAGGATATTTAAGCTTTCAGATAAAGAAAACTTGAGTTTAGTGAAGGTTAGAAGCAATAGTTCATATAACTCTAAACATACCCACTGTGTCCTTGCAAGGTCATTTCTCTTTTCCAGACTGGATTTCAAACAGCTCTGTCGACTTCTGAGTAGTTTCAAGCTCTGCATAGATCTCTTTGTTCCCTAGAAAGCTTCTGTTTATGCCATCTCAGGCTTGACTTTTTACCCCTCGTTACTCATTGAAGTTGTTTAGTCTCTACATAATCAGTGGGCTTCCAGGCTCAGTTCTATGACTCACTTTCTCCTGTCTTATGTTTATGCATCTCAATTTTTTTTTCCTTGAAGAGGTATAGTTGCTTCCCACATTAAGGTGAGTTATCCCTCTCCTTTCAGACAGTTTTGGCCTGGTTACTCCCCTTCAAGGAACTTTCTGCACAAGATAAAAACAATCAAATCAAAGATACTGTGTGGTATGATCTGCCTCCCCAGAGCTCACTTAAAATCTCCCAAATGAGTATGATCAGTCTTCTAATATTTAAAATAACTAATACAGCAATCAAGTCTATTGCAGTAAAGGAAACATTTAGTCAAAATATCTTGCCAGTACAACTTTATACAGTTATGTGCGATATATAGCCCTCGATGTTTCTATCTTACTATTTTATCTTTAAATTAAAAAGCTAATGATTTGTTTGCCTCATCACTTTCACTTAAGAATTGCCAATTTTTAATACAGTAAAGATGTGGAAGAGTTAGGTTGACTGACATCCAGTCATTGACCCACAGATATAAAAAATTTCTGTAACGACAAATAAAGTAAATATCAACTAAGGATTTGTTCAGTATTGTTCCCATAGAAGAAATAAATGTCAAGACTCTAAAGTATTTTTCAATGAAAAATATGTATATATATATGGTTTTTTTCTGTCTCCTTGTCACACAGTATCTGGTGTGATATTTTCAAAACAATTCAGATAGTTCAATACATTAAGCACAGCTTTTGGAAATGTGTTACAGACACAATTCCCAAAGGCAACACAAGAAAGTTAGATGTTTCATCTACAACTACTTTAATAACAAAATGAAAAACTGCAATCCACTTTTATTAAAAAGTCTTAAAGTGCCTTAGGGAAAAGTGAGATCATAGTTTTAAATTTCTTTAGGCAACACAAAAAATCAGTATCTTTTACCCAAGACTGCATCGTATTAGGTTCTACAAAATACAGTGAAAGCACACCTGCAGCCACTTACTTGCAAAAATAATAGTAGACAAGAAGGAAGATATGATTACTTTTTTCCACTCACAATCTTTCAGAGTTGTGGTAATCAGAAATTTTAAGATGAAATCTTGAAGAAATGCATTTTTCTCAGATTTGGGAAAAAAAATAAAATAAAAAAGAAACACATAACCAACTACTAGCTTTATCACGTCTTTGGTGAGTATTCTGACAAACAGACCATGCAATACAGTCTGGCTTTCATTTCACTCCAGAGAACAGAGAACATTTAAAGGCTCTAATTTCTAAGTCTGTGTCTGTGCTGGTTTCCATGTGTCTATTGGGCTATGACTAATGGGATGAAATTTAACAAGTACAAATGCTGGATTCTGCACATAGTATGGAGTAATGCTGGGCACAAGTATAAACTGGGAGAGAAGTGGCTGGAGAGTAGCCCTGCAGAAAGGAAACTGATGGTGCTGGTCGACAGCAGGCTCAATATGAGTCAGCAGTGTGCCCTAGCAGCCAAGAGGGCAAACTTCATCAAACACAGTGTAAGAGCTGAACAAAAGAGGTCGTTTTCCTTCTGTGTTCAGCATTGGTGTAGCTTCAGCTTGAGCAATGTGTGCAGTTCTGAGGCCCATGATTTAAGGATGTGAAAGTCCTTGTATGTGTCCAGAGGAGGGCAACTGAGGTGGTGAAAAAGCTGGAAGGAATGTCTTGTGAGTAACATCTCACAGCTTTGGGCCTTGTCTAGTTTGGAGAAGATAAGGCTGAGGGGTGACCTCATTGCTCTCTACAACTTACTGAGGAGGGGAAGAGGAGAGGGAGATGCGGATCTTTTCTCCCTGGTGTCCAGTGATGAGACACATTGGGATGGTTTAAAACTGCACCAGGGGACATTCAGACTGAACATTAGGAAGCATTTCTTTACTGAGAGAGTGGTCAAACACTCCTACAGGTTTCCTAGAGAGGTGGTTGATGCCCTAAAGCCTGTCAGTGTTTGGGAGATATTTAGACAATGTCCTTAATAATATGCTTTAACTTTTGGTCAGCCCTGAATTGGTCAGGTAGTTGGACTAGATGATTGTTGTGGTTATCTTCCAACTGAAATTCTTTTCTTTTCTTTTCTTTTCTTTTCTTTTCTTTTCTTTTCTTTTCTTTTCTTTTCTTTTCTTTTCTTTTCTTTTCTTTTCTTCTCTTTTCTTCTCTTTTCTTTTCTTTTCTTTTCTTTTCTTTTCTTTTCTTTTCTTTTCTTTTCTTTTCTTTTCTTTTCTTTTCTTTTCTTTTCTTTTCTTTTCTTTTCTTTTCTTTTCTTTTCTTTTCTTTTCTTTTCTTTTCTTTTCTTTTCTTCTCTTTTCTTCTCTTTTCTTCTTTCTTTTCTTCTTTCTATGTCTTCATGTGTGAAATGTAATTCTTGATTTCCAGTTAGTTCTTAATTGAGATTAAAGTCAGAGCCAAAATTTACATCACACGAAAAACTAAAATAAATATTTCTGGTTTTTTTAGGCATCTAAACCACATATATAGCTGATTTACATTGTAAAACACATTTGCACTATATGGAATGCAATCTTTTCATGCGTATTTTTAAGGATAGATTAATAGCAGGAGAGTTTTCAAACTTCATGCAAAATAAAAAGGCTATCATTGAATGTATTTTAATTACCCATTTATGCAAGGAAGAGTAACAATCACAACCACTGTTGCTGCTGTTGCTTACAGGTTGCCTTAAATCTAACTCGATGTTGTCCATCTAATACCTAAATAACTTGTTTGAATGGTTTTGTCATTACTGAAACATAATTACTGTGGGCCACACAATGCAACAGTAGAGATGTCCCTACAACTGCAAAAATAAGCAGCTAACTCAAAGTATATTTAACAAGTTGCACTGCAAGAGAAACAGTTCACCTACTTTTCTAACACATGGGAAGCCACATACTTTGCTAATGTTTTCTATTGACAAGAAAGCCACAGTATACAAGAACACATTGACTTCTGTTCTTGGCTCAATTCATGATTTTAGCATAGAATTTTGTGCTTACTTATCACAAATTTTAAAAATCTTTCATTCAGGTTAGAATCTGATAGGATGCTTTGGTTTAGTTTGGTATTTTTTCTGGCTTTAGCATACTGGACCAGAATTACTGGATCAGAATTACTGAATTTCAAACTATGATGTCATTTATTTGTTTGACATATGATTCTTGGCAAAAAATTATCTCAGTTTGTTACATTAATAAAATGTATAATTCACACTTATTTCTGCTTTCTAAAGATAGATATCAAAGGAAATAACAATCTTGATCATAAACATGCACTGTTATTCATAAAGACTCTGCTATGCATATTTTAGAAATTTTAAGTATTCTTTAATCTACTTTATTATTTACTTTTTAATGACATTTTGGAGAACTTATTTTTACCAGGAATTATGCCTTGTGTGAAACATTTAATTGAAATTACAAGTTGTGACTTGATAAAAATGAGAGATATTAATGAAAGGAACTACCTAGTCAAGCAATCACTGAGACTGTCTCCTCAAGGGTGTAAAGAGAGAGGAAAAAGTCACAAAGTCCGAGGCACATACACCAGGTAGCTGCATGCCTGGAAGCATGAAACCAAGCACTGGGGAGATGGCAAGTACTGGGCGAGATGGCAACCATCACTGGATCCATATCTGGTGTTATCCAGATGCCTGGAGGAGTGTGAAATGAGGTGGAGGCTTCATGGTCCCAGTCCCCCATTTCTTTCCCCCCCAAGCAATGGAGCCATAACATCTACCCATGCAGGTGTGAATTAACAGACTTCGTGACATTAACATAAACGATAAGATTGTCTATAGTCATCCCCACCTGCATGTATGCTTGGTGATGTAATGCAGAAATTTGCCACTCAGGCATCCTCCTGCCTGCTGTCACATGCATCAGGGAATAAAAACCCTAAGATTCATGCTAGAAAGGGGGAGTTACTTCTCCAGCCATGGAGTGATGAGAACCTTCCCCCTTGGTCGGAATGCTGGCCAAGGTAACTTACATGGGGACAGGATGAACTCGGAACTACACGGATGAACTGGACTGATTAACGAATTCGCTCCATCTCCACCCCCACCACTTGGGTCACCTTGTG
>NW_010206862.1:0-8814 GCF_000695765.1 Mesitornis unicolor
GAACGATTCTGTGTGTGATTCTGTGTGTGACATGGTGAGACCAGGAGACTTGAATTGCTTCCTGGATCCATTATAATCCTATGTCTCACCTTCCCATGGTGCTATAGTCACTACCCAGATGTTTTGCTGGGAGTTCAAATGATGCTGAAGCTATGGCAGGGAAGAGGGGAAATGGGAGGTGAGGTGGCAGATAAACCTGTGTCTGGCTTTTCTCTACAGTTTCAGTGACCATTGTGGTGTCCCTGCCAGGTCTGTGGCGCAATCTGGGAACTCTGCTACCATGAGTGATGTGAGCAACAGTCTCAGCACATAGCCCATGTGCAAGAGAGGGTTCAATTCAGTTACCTATCAGAGTAAATGAATTAACTAGATAATTCCTGACAGAGTGGGAAGGGTTCAGGAATCTTTTCATTACCTTCTTTACCCTAGTCTGGGAGAAACCCTGGTACAGCACTCCTAAAGCAATCAGACAGGTTTTCTGCAGCTGTTTCTGCATATCAAACATAATTATTTCCTTAAACAAACCCAGAAATGCTTCAGCCTTTAGACCATTCTTTTTCAGACTCAGATGCCTACAGTTATTCTCCTCAGTCTGAACTGACATACTTAAAAAGAAGTCAGTTATTTCAGTCATACTTGTGCTAATCAGAAGTGGAGACAAGCCCAGAATTGGAAGAATCCTCCAAGGAAGTGTAGTGGAAACAAGTCTGGACAATTGATTAATGTGGAAAAGCTGACATACAGAAATGAGAACCAGACTTTCATAGAGCCCACTGCTTAAGTTTTTCCTTTTCAAGCTTTGTAAACAGCAAAAATTTAATCTGAAGGGAAATTTGAGTTGAACTATGCAATAAATATCAGCTACTTTTGTTTTCAACATGGTCATATATTCTATTCATAGTATATTCAGACATATGTGAATTTTTTTATTACACTATTAGTTTATGACAGGTACATATTTTGTACATCATCCCAGGATGTAACTTCATTACTTATGAATTCTTTAGCTTTATTAAAAAATATTAAAAACCAGATGACATTCCAGCATAGTGAAGAATCAGTAAGAACTGTCTAGAGTATGAGGACAGAACTGAGCTCACAAACCTTATACATTGCACTTTGTGTGTTTCACAGGGTAGTCAAACATTGTGATTATATTCCCTTTGATAGGTGAAAAGCTGAGGCTGCCTTTTGAAAATGTCCGTGTTAGAAAAATGGGATAATAATCGGCTTCTTCCTATATGTCCTTCCTGAGTTCTCCCACTATACCATGACCCTGATTTAGACAAGACCCATATGTGGTTAACAAGGTGGGGTCTGGTTCACTGTCTGAAGCCATATTGGCTGCTGGGGTAAATATGCTCAGTGTCTTCACCTGTAGAATACCTGACAGGCAATGGGTGCTATGAAGACCTGTTCATGTCTTCATCCCAGTTACAACATGCAAAATACTGCTATAAATGCAAGGGGTTAATTATGATTTTTATGAATAAAATTAGTTTGCCAAGAGCAGTGGAATAGCGTTGGAGCTGGTAGCAGTTATTCACCTTCACCTGTGCCTGTGAAAAATAGCTTGGAAAGAGCAGGCAAATGCCCTGAGAATTGGTCAAGGTTTATCTTTTAACCTGGACGTTCAAAAGGTCACCTATAAAATGAAACTTAATTTCATGGGTGTACAGCATTGACCTGTTAATGATAATCAGGTGGTTGGTTTTTTTTTAAATCTGATTCAAAATGTTGTTATGAGCTCTGGGTAGCCATCCTCTGGACCTATCTTGGCCCCATCTCCTGCTGCTCCTGGCTGGACCCTGGGCCTGGCCCATCCTGTCACTGCATGTGGGGCTGCCCATGGGCCCCATTACCAGCCCCAGATCTGCTCCCTTGTTTCTTCCCTGGGGAGAAGTCCCTGTGGGTACGGGCATGGGCATATCAGGGTCACCTCTGATCCCAGCTCACCCTGTTGCCTGACAGACATGAGAAAGACAAGTAGCACCATGGCAGTTCCTTGGATCCACCAGTACAGTAGGCATTTGGTCTGCCTTGGTCTCCATCCCTGTCAGTGTAGATAATCCTTCAAGGAAAGTAATCTCCTCTCAAATGCATGGGGCACCTCCCAATGAGTGAAGTGGATTAGAAGGGCGGATCCTCAGAAACCCTAAAAATCAGGCCCTGGTTTTGGTGGCTACATATGAATGATGAACTCAAAATACAGCCTTTCTGCTCACTGAAAAAGGGCTGATCTGCCCTATTTTGCATGCAAATAGATTATTATTTTTGATGTAATGTAGAAACAACCTGCTGGGAAAATCCAACCAAAAATAAAGCCAAGCATCTGTGGCCTTCCTTTTAATTCCCAGACAGCCTTCATTGTTGAGCTGACATAATCATGCCCACTGGCTTCTTAAATTAGCTTCATGGATCTAAAAGATGCTGTACTTGTTTCAAGATAATTTTAAATTGAACTAAGTTGTAATTACCTGATGTAAAACTCTCTCAGGTAGAAAGAGTATATATATTTATTGGTATGTATGTATCTGAAAGCATGCAAAATGAACCCATGAATTTGTCAACTACAAGAAGAATCATGTTGCTTATACCATTGATTACACATAATTAGGGTTTTAAAGATATGCAGATGGAAAAGCAAATTAACTAGGAACTCACCTTCGATTGAAATTACTCATTGCTCTCAGTCATTTTCACAGCAAGCATCATTTGTCAAGAGCTGTTTTATTTTTTTATCTAAATGCTCACTCAGACCTGAGAATTATTTTAATTAGATTAAATTATGGCAACACGTCTCCCTGAATGTGGTATTGTCCATGCAGAACCAATTAGTGTATCATTTCACCACAGCTAGAGAGACCAAGAGAAGGGTGTGGATGTATGAAGAGAGGGGGAAAAGAGAAAGCAGATGTGTTTCAGAGATTTTTTCCTTCTGATTTTCAAAATAATTTCCCACTACCCTAATTCTACTCCCACTGACGTCAACTGGAGCTCTGCCATAGACTACAGTGGGAGTAGGGCTGGGTCAGGGCACAACCCTTTTGAAAACACATCTTCATCTGTTACATAAGTAAAAGCTCTGTGAATCATTTTTGGTCACTCTGATAGTTTTTGAAATCAAAAACTATTGAGAATGTGGTAGCACCATTGATTTTGAAGTGGACAATACAAATCTCAGCATAGGTGTCTTTTGGAGCTGCTCCTTTAGATGCTGGGGTTTGTTTCTCCATGCAGAGCTGTGGGGCTTATGTCAGATCAATAAAGTCCTTCTCTCAGAGGGCTGAGAGACCACAAGTCCTGACTTCTGTGACATGGTAAGGTCATAACACCTCAGGAAAAAAGAAGGAAGTTTGAGTATGTGCTGGTGATAGAGGCTGTAAGTCATCTTCTGATTATGTCAGAACCCTCTACTGAGCCATGCCAGGCCATGCTTGGGAACAGATCAGCTTTCTTTTCTCCCAGTTAGCACAGGCTGCCTCACTGGAAGTCAGAGAGAGAGATTTTTTAATTCCTCTTGCTTTGGTGTTGTTCTGTGTGAGGAGTATAGAGGCTGAGCCAAGTAGGTAAGAAAGCCAGGTAGCCCTCCTTGCCTCCTTTGAGACAGAGAGTTTTTGGCCAGGGAGGATAGGGCTGTTCAGAACCCTTCTTAATGAATTTTTGTACTCAGTGGTTATATGACTTCCTTCCCAAGCGTATGGTTTTGAGCAACAGATGCCACTGTGTGTTCTGTGGTAGTGTAGCTTCCTGAAGACATACTTAGTGCAGAGCTAGTATTAAGGCTTGACTCAGAAAAGCAGCCCTTGCATGTTCCTTTAGCTTGTTATGTACAAGTGCAGGCAAATGTGAAAATCAAATTACTGACTTTCCTGGCTACCTTTTGATTAAAGATGTGGTTTTATATGTGTGTACACAAATATATATAAAATGTAAATATATATGTTCATGTCCTGTGGCCACTGGTAAACCTTTTTGGATTGTGGCCCTGAATTTCTGCATTTTATGAAACACTGTTTTCATCTATAAAGGTTCTGAAGAGTTTTGAGGTTTCACTGTACTATAATTTGCTCAGTGAGATACAGCTTCTTGCACTGATGAGGGCTTTTATCTGTGAGTAATTCCTGAGGAGTTTTTCTTTAAACAAATTACTGAATAGAAAAGAGTTACATTCACAGAAAAGAAAGAAAATGGCTTATATCACAAATGTGATTGATAGAGAAATTACATTAAGAGGGAAAAAACCTCTCAAACCAATTGTCCGTGAAAAAAATAGCTTAACATAAAGCTTACTAGCACATGTTTCTGAAAATCTGAAGCATGCTGTATAGATGGCAGGTATAATCCATGCTGAAAAACAGTGAAATTATTACCTTGGGTCTTAGCCTAGACTCTGACTATGGCAGAGGACACTTTCAAACAAATGTAAAGGGTATTCTGTAGCAGAGGTGCTAGGTTGGGACTCGTGTTTTGTGCTGTCAGCCTTGATCCCTCCTCTCAAGAAGGTAGTGGAAATAATTTAGCCCCACCACAGCCTAGTTTTCTTATCTGTAGTACTGTGTCACTGAAAGCATAATTCCTTAACGTTCATTAATAATCACTGTGAGATCCTCAAGCAGAAGATGCCATAGAGGTGCAGAGTACAATTTTATTTCAAGGCACAGAAGAATTTATAGAGTAAAAGGCGGAAAGATTTAACGTATTCTGTTCAAAACTGAGTTTTCCCACATTTGTTTCCTTGGAAAAAGGACTTCAGAAGTACTAGAGGAAATGCTAAACTCAGTGCTCTTTGACTATGTCACAGTGTTGGGCATTGAAAAGAAGAGCTGGAAAAGCCAGATTATCTGTACAGAGACTTGAAAACTAATTGATTACAATACAGTGCATTCATCCTCCGTATTGGGGTGTTCCTTATGACAGGAGTGTTTGGCAATTATAGGATAATAAGCAGAATCAAATTCGTAGAAGTTTCAAAACAATATTATTGAAATAACACTGTCATAAATTAAGAAACAGAGTGTTTGATGATACCTACCACTTTCTGTGGTGAATCACACATATCAGACAGAAATTACCTTGCATATTTTCAGTTTCTTTTCTATGCTAGCATGTCTCCTATTGCCAGGTTTTAACCATGTTTCTCTAGGTCTTTGTACAGTCTAGTGCCTGGATAAAGACATTAGAGACCCTAATACTGAGAGTTAGAATATCAGTGCGAATATATACAACAATTAGTTTTTCATTACTTCATTAAATATGAACATCTTAACCTTCACAGGTGCATAATAGATTTCTGAGGTGTCTGGTTTCTGCCCTGCTGTAATTTCTACCTCAAATGACGGCACTTGCTTTGTGTATGCACACACTGGAAATGGCAACAGAAATTATAGGACTGACTAGTACCAATGGGTTTTTTCTCTCCTACAGGGTTGCCTGATAGCCAACTGTATGTTTAGAGGAGGTAAGTCCCTGGATCTTGGCAAGTGATGCTTCTGGAAGGTGGCTGGTTAGGGTAAGGACCTCTGCTCTGGCAGCGAGAGGGCAGCCCCAACTGTTTCACTGACAGTCACGGGCTGTCAAGAGCTTAATGGAGATGTGGCACAGAAGGAAATCAGGCCATCCCCATCTGTTTTGTATTGACCCACATTTGAGCCCTGACAACAAGGGCATGCCAGAGAAGGGCAGGGCTGCCTTCAGGATGTTCTCAGCTTAGGGAGCTTGCTGTTGCTGCTGTGTTTATAGATAATCTGCAAACAAATCTGCAGTGTTTGGATGGGGTGGTTTATTCCCTGTTTGTGTCATGCTCTGGAGGTGTCCCAAATCCATGAGACATGATGGCAGCTGAAAAACACTGTTTCTCCCCTCTTTCTGGGTGGTTATGTTTGTGTTTCTGGGAGCACAGCAGAAAGCCTCACATAGACGTCACTGTCACACACTTGCGTCATTAAAAAAGTATTTTGAATACATCCTCAACTTTTTCCTTTTTTATAGGCAAGGAAAACCAGCTTTAAGAGGAGTCATAAAAATATTTTTTTAAAGGAATACAAGTGAAAAACAGAAAAGGTAAAAGCTATTAGAAGAAAGCAGCAACAGGAGTTAATCACACTTCAGCCTTCCCATGGGACAGTTTAAATAATTACCATTTACTCCTACCAGTTCATTTCTACTTAAAGATTTTCTTTTGTTAGTTTTAGGCAGGATATGCACCCAAGTGGAAATTTGTGTGAAAGAGACTAAACCTGTAAACATCACTTCCATCCGAACTGGGAGCTCATGCATTATTATAAAACAACTTTAATTATAGGCAACTTTCAAAAGATACCATCACTCCAACAGCAACTACTGTTTCCTGAACAAGATGAAACTCAATCCCTTGCAAACAAAACAAACGGGCATCACAAGGCACTAAGGTTTTGAAACATGGTGCTTTCACTTAGGAAGGAACTGCCAGAAAATCTGATACCAAAAAAGCATTTTCTGGGTCACTCATCAAACCCAAAGGTTTTTAAAAGGTCTGGGGACTAATAAGTCCCTAGCTTATTATAATATGAATCTGTTCAAAAGCTGCAGGTGTTTCATGTTTTTCCTTCAGCTCACAAGCCAGGGAGTCTTATCTCAATGCTTTAACCACCCAAATCCTGAAAACACAAGGAAGTCTGGGTTCAGTTGCTCTTTCTTTCTGTTATTTATTATGCCCTATTGTGAAATTGCTGACTTGCCCTAGTGACAAACCAAGTCCTACACCGCACCAAGTGCTGTGTGGGCAGCAGGAGAAGGCTTTTTCCACCCTATGGGTTTACAGTGGAGTTTGGAACAGAGTGTGATGGGCAGGATCATCAAAACTGTGGGACAAAAGGAGAAATAAGATGAATGGACCATGATGTTATAATAGAGGTAACTAATTAGACAGGTGAGTGTACAATAAATCCATACATACACTACAAATGTAATGAGCACAGACAGCTCTGGCCAAAATCAGGAGTCAGTAGCCATACCTGGAAATTAGTGGAAAGAACAACAACACAGCTTCAGTTTGCCTGCCAACTTGTTTCAGCAAAGATATCACCAGTGTGTGCTTGCACTTCTGAGCATGATGACTTCTACAAAAAGATGACGAGAGCAGGAAGCCATCTGCACCCATGCTGTGTTGTCTTTCTTACAGCTCTAATGCTATATATACGGTGTGCCCACAGGGTCAGAGTCCCCATGAGGTATTTGGGGTTGCTGTTGATGTCAATGGGGGTGAATCCTGATTGTGCTTGTTTACTGAAGGTCAAAATTTGCCCTTAAAGTTATGACTAAACATTAGGGTAAGTGAATCCCAAGACGTAGTTTTAAGTGGCTCTTGTCGTGTTACACCAAACTTAGCTTTGGTCCTTAAAGCTTACTAGTTCATTAGAAAACTCCACCAACTACATTGCAACACATTAATTTAGGTAACTGAATATCAAGATTTAAAAAGCACCAGGGAAGCGTGTGATGCCTGTAAGACTATGGAAGATATTTTTGGTTTTTTGCACTGCCCTATTCAGTTGGATATGTGCCTGGCAGGGAACAGAGAATTAAGAACTGGCTTTGGATATAGTCTGCAGTAACAGAGGATGATAAATACATACTGAATAGTGACCAGTAAACTAGTTTCTCTCCTTTAAGGGAGATTGGAAGACAACTTGTCAATCCTGTGTAGCATCTTGAATAATGGGTCCAAATCTAATATTTTTACTACAAAGAATTGAGTGTACTTTGAAGGCATGGACTGAAATGTGATGATGCTGGCATGTGGTTGTTGTGCTAGTGCTCAAGGCAAGATGTACAGATTTTTTTGCCTTCAAAATTACAAATCTGGATGGCAGGATTTGTCCAGGAGCAGTGAATGCCAGCCCCTATAGGGGCTGTCAGGGCAAGACCTGTCAACCAGGGCGTTTCCCACTGCCCCTGCAGTGGGCTGCAGGGCAGTCGGTAGTCCTAAACATCGGCATATTCATGATGATGATGGGGCAGGGCTGAGCTGCAGGTGTGAAGTCAGTCTATGAGTCAGGTTGAGTGAGGTACACAGACAGATATAAGCATGTTTGCAATACAGCTCAGGAAGCACCAAGGGATAAGTGGGCTAAAATAAACTCTGAAGCAAGTGGGGAAAAGCACTGACAAGCCTCCTCACAGCCCTCCCTCATGCAGCTCTTCTCCAAGCAGCTTGATCAGAGGTCTCATAGTTGCACTGTCCCAGGGCCAGGCAGGAGCACAGGAAGACAGAAGAGTGTGCTCAGGGTTCTAATGGGATTTTTCGGAAAAGAATGAGCACACACTGGTTCTGCTGAAACAAAATACCACTCTGAACAGCATCCCTCATTTTAAAACCTCATTTTAACCTCCAAACCTAATCATTTATGACTACATTTATTTACTGTCACATTATGTTTCGTAGGCCAGGTCTATTTTAAATGCAGCTCCTACAAATTGATGTACCGGGGATTAATTTAACCCTTTATGTCTATCTCAATTTCCTTCAGCTTTGCTTAAACAATTTGACAAATTTGCTGCAGCAAAATTAGTGCCTGTCAGGGTGCTGCAACTTCCATTAACTGGTGGACATATAGGCCTTGCTTTGGTCCATACTGTTGAGCTGAATTCTTTGTCCCTCTCAGGTGAACTTGCAGCAAGCCCGTATGTGAGCTAAGCACTACCGCTTTGGTCTTTCTGGTGCCCAGGGTTGGTAGTGTGGATGAAGTGTGGAAATCCCATTTGGTAGGGCACATGCATCTTAGAAGCACAGGCTTCTTAGAGCATTCCTCTGTCTCTTCTTCTTCTCTTTCC